>NC_084460.1:245502403-245805433 GCF_027409185.1 Cynocephalus volans
GGGAGCATTAATCAGCTACAATGTATATTGACAAAATAAAATTTAAAAAAAAAAAAAAAAAAAAAAAAAAAAAGAAATCCTCAAGGGAGTACTGGGTTTCGTTCCTGAAAAATAACTGCCACTGCCACAAAAACCCAAGAAAAATCAAAACCCACTAGTATAATAAAAATAGCATTCAGGAACAGAAAACAAACAAACAAAAACACTGTCTACAACCTAAGGAACCAACAAACACAGAAACCAAACAGCAAATCAGAAAGCAAGGAACAAAAGACACCTAAGACAACCAAACAACCAATAAAATGCTAGGAATAAATCAACAGCTTTCAATAACAACTCTTAATGTAAAAGGCTTAAATTCCCCAATCAAAGACACAGACTGGCTGACTGGATCAAAAAGCAGGACCCAACTATATGCTGCCTACAAGAGACCCACCTCACCCATAAAGATTCACACAGACTAAGAGTGAAAGGATGGAAAAAGATTTACCATGCAAACAGTAAAGAAAAACGAGGTGGAGTAGCTATTCTTATATCTGACAAAATAGACTTTAAACTAAAAACCATAAAAAGAGACAATGAGGGACACTACTTAATGATAAAAGGACTGATCCATCAAGAAGACATAACAATCATAAACATGTACGCACCCAATGTTGGAGCAGCCAGATTTATGAAACAAACTCTATTAGACCTAAAGAAGGAAATAGACAATAATACCATAATAGCAGGGGACCTGAACACCCCACTGTCAATATTAGACAGATCATCTAGGCAAAGAATCAGCACAGAAACACAAGATCTAAACAAGACTCTAGACCAATTGGAATTGGCAGATATCTACAGAACATTCCATCCAACAACCTCAGAATATTCATTCTTCTCATCAGCACATGGATCATTCTCCAGGATAGTTCACATATTAGGTCACAAATCAAGTCTCAATAAATTCAAAAAATTGGAATTATCCCATGTATTTTCTCAGACCACAATGGATTAAAACTAGAAATCAATAACAAACGAAACTCTGGAAACTATACAAACACATGGAAACTAAACAGCATTCTACTTAATGACATATGGGTCCAAGAAGAAATCAAGCAGGAAATCAAAAAATTTATTGAAACTAATGAAAATAATGATACATCATACCAAAACCTGTGGGATACTGCAAAAGCAGTATTAAGGGGGAAATTTATTGCATTAAATGCTCACCTCAGAAGAATGGAAAGATGGCAAGTGAACAACCTAACACTTCACCTTAAAGAACTAGAAAAACAAGAACAATCCAAACCTAAAGTTAGCAGACGGAAAGAAATCATTAAGATCAGAGCAGAACTGAATGAAATTGAAACCAAAAAACAATTCAAGAGATCAATGAATCAAAAAGTTGGTTTTTTGAAAAGATAAATAAAATTGACAAACCATTAGCAAGGCTAACAAAAAAAAAGAAGAGAGAAGACTCAAATAACAAAAATTAGAAATGAAAAAGGCGATATTACAACTGATTCATCTGAAATACAAGGAATCATTCGAGACTACTATAAACAACTATACGCCAACAAATTTGAAAATCTGGAGGAAATGGATAAATTTCTGGACACACACAAGCTCCCAAAACTGAACCATGAAGACGTAGAAAATTTGAACAGACCAATAACAATAAAGGAGATTGAAGCTGTTATCAGAAGGCTCCCAACAAAGAAAAGCCCAGGACCAGATGGATTCACAGCAGAATTTTACCAAACATTCAAAGAGGAATTGACACCGATTCTTTACAAACTATTCCAAAAGATTGAAACAGATGCAAAGCTCCCAAACTCATTCTATCAAGCAAACATCATCCTGATACCAAAACCAGGTAAAGATATAACCAAAAAAGAAAACTACAGGCCAATATCCTTGATGAATATAGATGCAAAAATCCTCACTAAAATACTAGCAAACAGAATACAGCAACACATATGTAAAATTATTCACCATGAGCAAGTGGGATTCATCCCAGGGATGCAAAGTTGGTTCAACATATGGAAATCAATAAATGTGATACACCATATTAATAAACTCAAACACAAGGACCATATGATCATCTCTATAGATGCCGAAAAAGCATTTGATAAAGTTCAGCACTCATTCATGACAAAGACCCTCTATAAGTTAGGTATAGAGGGAAAGTATCTCAACATAATTAAAGCCATATATGACAAACCCACAGCCAATATCATCCTGAATGAGGAAAAGGTGAAAGCTTTTCCTTTAAGAACAGGAACTAGACAAGGATGCCCACTCTCACCACTCCTATTCAACATAGTGTTGGAAGTACTAGCCAGAGCAATCAGAGAAGAGAAGGAAATAAAGGGCATCCAGATTGGAAAAGAGGAAGTCAAACTGTCCCTGTTTGCAGATGACATGATCCTATATATCGAACACCCTAAAGCCTCTACAAAAAACTGTTGGAATTGATAAATGATTTCAGCACAGTAGCAGGATACAAAATCAACACACAAAAATCAGTAGCATTTCTTTTCTCCAATAGTGAACATGCAGAAAGAGAAATCAAGAAAGCCTGCCCATTTACAATAGCCACCAAAAAAATAAAATACTTAGGAATTGAGTTAACCAAGGAGGTGAAAAATCTCTATAATGAGAACTACAAACCACTGCTGAGAGAAATTAGAGAGGATACAAGAAGATGGAAAGATATCCCATGCTCTTGGATTGGAAGAATCAACATAGTGAAAATGTCCATAGTACCCAAAGTGATATACAAATTCAATGCAATCCCCATCAAAATTCCAAGACATTTTTGTCAGAAATGGAAAGAACTATCCAGACATTTATATGGAATAGTAAAAGACCACGCATAGCCAAAGCAATGCTGAGCAAAAAAAATAAAGCTGGAGGCATAACACTACCTGACTTTAAGCTATACTACAAAGCTATAATAACCAAAACAGTATGGTACTGGCATAAAAACAGACACACTGACCAATGGAATAGAATAGAGAATCCAGAAATCAACCCACACACTTACTGCCATCTGATCTTTGACAAAGACACCAAGTCTACACACTGGGGAAGGGACTGCCTCTTCAGCAAATGGTGCTTGGATAACTGGATATCCATATGCAGGAGAATGAAACTAGATCCATACCTCTCACCATATACTAAAATCAACTCAAAATGGATTAGGGATTTAAATATACACCCTGAAACAATAAAACTTCTTAAAGAAAACATAGGAGAAACACTTCATGAAATAGGACTGGACACAGACTTCATGAATACGACCCCAAAAGCACAGGCAACCGAAGGAAAAATAAACAAATGGGATTATATCAAACTAAAAAGCTTCTGCACTGCAAAAGAAACAATTAACAGAGTTAAAAGACAACCAACAGAGTGGGAGAAAATATTTGCAAAATATACATCTGACAAAGGATTAATATCCAGAATATATAAGGAACTCAAACAACTTTACAAGAAAAAAACAAGCAACCCAGTTGAAACATGGGCAAAAGAGCTAAGTAGGCATTTCTCTAAGGAAGATATACAAATGGCCAACAGACATATGAAAAAATGCTCAACATCACTCAGCATCCGGGAAATGCAAATCAAAACCACACTGAGATACCATCTAACCCCAGTTAGGATGGCAAAAATCCAAAAGAGTCTGAACGATAAAAGCTGGCGAGGTTGTGGAGAAAAAGGAACTCTCATACTTTATTGGTGGGACTGCAAAATGGTGCAGCCTCTATGGAAAATGGTATGGAGGTTCCTCAAACAATTGCAGATAGATCTACTGTACGATCCAGCTGTCCCACTGTTGGGAATATACCCAGAGGAATGGAAATCATCAAGTCGAAGGTATACCTGTTCCCCAATGTTCATCGCAGCACTCTTTACAATAGCAAAGAGTTGGAACCAGCCCAAATGTCCATCATCAGATGAGTGGATACGGAAAATGTGGTACATCTACACAATGGAATACTACTCAGCTATAAAAACGAATGAAATACTGCCATTTGCAACAACATGGATGGACCTTGAGAGAATTATATTAAGTGAAACAAATCAGGCACAGAAAGAGAAATACCACATGTTCTCACTTATTGGTGGGAGCTAAAAATTAATATATAATTCACACACACACACACACACACACACAAAAAAAAAAAAAAAAAACGGGGGGAGGGGGAGAAGATATAACAACCACAATTACTTGAAGTTGATACGACAAGCAAACAGAAAGGACATTGTTGAGGGGGTGGGGGGAGGGGGAAGGGAGGGAGGTTTTGGTGAGAGGCAACAATAATCAGCCACAATGTATATTGACAAAATAAAATTAAAAATAAATAAATAAATAAATAAAAACCCTTTGAGTATTTTATTCAAACAGCAAATAATAATGAAGTCTTAAGGAAATCAAAGAATTATTAGCAATCAGCAGGTGCACATTGACTGCATGTCCTAGATTTTCTGATTCAGTTTATATTTCAACTATTTTGTTTTACTGTTCCACTAGGTATCTTACACTTAGAATAAATGCACTGGTTTATTCCACAACTATGGTTACCCTATAATCATGGGTTGTAACAATTTTAAACCTAATTAAGATGGGAGGTAAAACTTGAGTAGCCAGATGTTTTTAGAATGAAGAAGTAAATTTGAATAGAAATATTCTGCAGATTTTGTTTCAAAGTCAGAAGGAAAGTGAGAGGGACAATCATCATTACGAAATAATCCATGATGCCAGATTTCTAAAAACTAGCCAAATACTGATTGAAAAAGTTTTTTAAAAGGCAAAATTAAACTACTCTCAAATATTTTAAGAGATTCATGAGCTAACTTCTCATTTGAAGAATAGATAGTTGCATTTGATGTTTAGAACAGATAGCCTCTGGAACGTAGGATGAGATTTTGAGAAAAAATATTAGCATTAGAAGAGAGATTTAGTATTTTAGAATTCTGTTCTCCTAGTCGATTCAATTAGTTTTGGTCATCACAACTATTTTTATTTTTAATACTTCTAGAATTTGTTTTTAGTTGACAGATAAAAATTGTGTATATTGATAGTGTACAACATGTTGCTTTGGAATATGTGTATGTTGTGGAATGGCTGAATCAAGCTAATTAACATATGCATTACCTTATATACTTACCAGTTTTTGTGGTGAGAATACCTAAAATGTACTCTCTTAGCAATTTTCAAGATCCTTTTTAAGAAGTTCATACATTTTTCTGAAATACCTTTGGACTGTTTAGGGTGTTATCCTTCAGGTGGAATTTAGCAAATCTTTTTCTCATGGGGCTTTTAATAAAACTCATGTCACAGGTAAACATTTAGTCCAATCAAAACAAGTTTTTCTACCCTTCGTCTTATTAGTACTTTTCGATTTCTGTATTCCTAAGCATAAAGTACCTTCTTTTACATGTTAGAGGAGATAGAGAAATCTGAAGTTGGCAAGAAGCAGCTAAATTCAGAATCTCCTGCATAAAGTGATTTGCCACTTGTAGTGAATGAAGATTAACAGTCCTGCCTGCCATGGGAAGTTCTTTGGTAATCTACATCCTTTGAAAGTACTCTTCATTGTCTGGTCCAAAGAATGTATCCTGATGTTTCACAGTCTAGTGCAGAGGTCAGCAGACTATTGCACATAGGCTAAGTCTGGCTTGCAGCCTGTTTTTGTAAATAAAGTTTTATTGGAACACGGCCATACTTACTTATCTGCATATTGTCTATGGGTGCTTTTCACTACAAGGGTAGTGTTAAGTAGCTGCAATAGAGATTGTATGGTTCACAAAGCATAAAATATTTTCTGTCTGTCCCTTTACATAAAAAGTTTGCAGACCCCTAATCTAGTAAAAGACAGTGACTTGGTTATCTCTTTTTGTTTCTGAATCTGATTTGAAAGAAATTTTGCAAATGTAAGGATTAGTAGACAACAGAAGTCCTGTTCATAGAGCTTTTTGCCTTGTTTTCTTCTTTATTCGTAAGTGGAGGTGCTATGCTTGTAGTAAAAACTCATTTTACATTAGCCTTCTAAAGTTTTTAGAAATAATTTTATAGTATAAACACCATTTAGGAATATATAAATGTTAAATGCTAAATACTTTAATTATCACTTAAAATTCTTATTCCAAAACTTCTCCAATTTTGGTGGAAAAATCTTCACAATTTATTTTTGAGGCTTTAGGTCTATGACATGGGAGTGACCGTGTGTCTAATGCCATATTACTATTCCCTGGTGCTGGTGTTGGGTCAATAAAGAAAGGGGCCCAATTGGCAACCCCTGACACCTACTGCCTCGTGGCAAGCTTGTTAAAATACAAATTGCTGGGCACCACCCTTAGAGTTTTTAATTCATGAGTATGGACAAGGTCGAGGTTACATGTTGATCCCAGACCACCTTTTAGAACCTCTGTAGTACACAGTTACCACTGGCATTTCCTAAGATTGGGGTTTGGGGGAAAGTAATTTTTTTTCATCCCAGTTCAATATCAAGTGACATTTTAAACCCTTCTTTGAATTCCTTCAGCTTCTGCTCATCGTCTTTGTGATAGGACACTCTGTCTCAGATGTCATTTTACCACTTTAACATCTACTTTCCAGACCCAAAATTCTGTTGCTGTTGTCTCCTGTTCTTTCCACCCATGTGGAATTTTACTTAAAAAAATAAAATAAAAAAGAAAGAAAAAGTCTGTTTACTCTTGTTTCAGTGGAGTTTTGTAGTGAAATAGATTCTGTATTCAGTCTTCCAGTTTCACCCCCATATGTGTGTATGAGTGTGTATTTTAAACTACTATTTTCTTAATTCCCACAAAATCCCATGAGGTAATATGGGGACAGAAGTCTTTTCCTCTTAATATCTTACCTGAGACACATGATCATATGATCTACTGAAATGGGAAGGCTGGAGCTCAGGCCTTTTGCCATCCATTTCTTTGCTAATTATACTTACCACAATTGATGCTTTACCTGGATCTCAAATATAGCTTGTCAAACCATCAGGACCCCCTTCGCTTTTTTCAGTATCTCAAGTATTTTTGACTCTAAAATAATCTTAATAAGTGTGATATTTGATCATTCTTTTGTGCTGTGTAGCCTGTATTTTAAATAAGGATACACTACAAATTCCACTTACTATAAACCTGTACATTAATTTCTGTTTTGTAGGGTTTTTTAAAAATTATGCATTCCCCCACAAATACTCTTTGTCTTTTAATGAAAAATTACCAAATCTTTTTTGTAAGCATTTTTAATAAAATGGTGTCATAGATCAAATCAGTCTCAAAATTGGAACTCCTAGGACTCCCCTCAAAGAGTAATTTGGAAGACAGGCTTAGAAAAGGATGTATGATAATACTAAGCATTTTGCACAGATTATTTCATTTACTTCTCACAACTCCATGAAGTAGAGTTATTACTGTCCCTGTTTTGTTGATGAGGAAACTGAAGCATGGAAAAATTAAGTAAATTGAGGTTTCATAGCTAGGAAATGGCAGAATTGGGACTGGTTTCAAACCCAGGCAATCCGTGGGATTTTATTTTATTTTATTTATTTATTTATTTATTTTTAGTATAAAAATAAAAATGAAAAATACCACAAGATAGATACAATGCTGTACTGGTAAATGTTTAGTAATCGGCTCTCCAAAAAAGAAAAGAAGCCTGAGCTGGGGAGGGATACAACAGTTGGCTGCTCCAGCTCGCCACTAGACATGCCAAGGTTACCACACCCCAGTTAAATGAGTTCACTAGGCTGAAGAACTTGGGGCCTGGCAGTAGATCTTCAGTTATGTCATCTGTTCCGTCCCTCCCAGAACAATGAATGAGAAATAATTAAAACCAACATTCATGCTTGATGCTCAACACAGGTAGAATGGTGAACACCCTGGTGTATGAGGAATGGTCTGCATAAACCTCGCTGTTCTGGAGGGGCGACAGCTTTTCAAAATTCTGCTTAAGGTCCCTTACCAAGAAATATATTAACTAGGTAGATGGTGGCTAGTAAATTAGGTAGGTGGAAGGTGCCATAATTCTGTGCAGCCATGCTAACCTATCAGCAGTGTTTTGAAAGAATTAGCACTGCTGCTTCTTTTCCCTGTTCTTCATGTGCAACTCAGCACCAGAGAGAATAGAACCTATCAATGCCCCAGGCCCCTGGAGTGACATTAGCAAACTGGTGGGTCTCTTTTTAGGACATTCAAGACATTTTCTCTTGGGAACGTTGAACTTTGTACAGTCTTTCTCTCCAGTTAACTACTGAACAGACAGGAAACTCCAATCTACAAATCATATCGATTATTTTGGGATATATTTAGACAAATACAGTAAAATCAAAGGACTGATATAAGGGTGGTTTTCTACAGTCAACTGTATGTAATAGATATAAGGGAGGGCTTAAAGTCTTAATTAAAATAAGCTCAAAAAATCTGGGGTTTGTAGCTTATGATTTCCAACTACAATGATAAAAGTGACATAGTCCCCGCCCTGAAGGAACTTGCCGAATCAAGTCAAATAAACACAGTGCAGTGTGTGTTCAATAATATATGTATGTGTAAGTATAGAAATAATACAGATTGGGATGCCTTAAACTTATGAGAAGTGATACAGATTGGAGTGACAATTCTGGCTAATAGATTAGGAAAGATTTTATAAAGAAGATGAAATCTGACCAAAAATACTGTAAAGTTAATGCCTGAATATTATAAAAGTTATTATAGCTGATAATTCAGAAACTTTTTTTTGTGGTAAAAAACATATAACGCAAAATTTTCTATTTTAATCATTTTTAAGTATATAGTTCTGTGGCATTAAGTGCATCACATTGTTCTGTATCCATCACTACCATCCATCTCCAGAACTTTTTCATCTTCTAAATTGAAACTTGGTATCCATTAAACACTATCTCTCTATTGCCCCCTCCTCACAGACCCTGGTAACCACCATTCTGCTTTCGGTCTCTATACATTTGACTACGCTAGGTACCTCAAATAAATGGAATCGTGCAGTATTTATCCTTTTGTGTCTGGCTTATTTCACTTAGCATTGTGTCCTTAAGGTTTATCCATGTTGTCACATGTATCAGAATTTTCTTCCTTTCTAAGGCTGAATAATATTCCATTATATGAATATACCATGTTTTCTTTATTCATTCATCCATTGATAGATAATTAGGTTGTTTCACATTTTGGCTACTGTGAATAACACTGCTATGGACATGGATATACAATATCTGCTCAAGCCTCTGCTTTCAGTTCTTTGGTGTATATACCTAGAAGTGGAATGGCTGGATCATGTGGTAATTCTATTTTTAATTTTTTGAAGAAGTTCCATGCCATTTTCCACAGCAGCTACCCATTTCATATTCCCACCAGCAATGTACAAGAGTTAGTTCAGACAGAAGTATTTTTAAACTATCTCATTTTGTCTGCTTTAGCCAACTCAACTCAGTGCAGAAATGGTTGTTTAGAGAGGAAATTCCTCCAGAGAACAGGACATGTGCTATTCAAGTCACTTGGTGCCTTAATAAAAATTTGTACACACTTGACATGAATTTATTTTTATTTTATTGTATTTTAACTTCTCAATATACATTGTAGTAGATTTTCATTTCCCTTTACCCATATCTCTTTTCCCCCTCCTTCACTCCCCTCCCCCCCAAATTACATCATATCTGTTCACTTGTCTTAACAAGTTCAAGGAATTGTGATAGTTGTGTCTTTTTTTAAAAATTTTATTTTATCAATATACAATGTAGTTGATTTTCATGTCCCTTTACCAGTTCCTCCCTCCCCCACACCCATCATATCTGTTCACTTGTCTTAACAAGTTCAAAAAATTGTGATTGTTGTGTCTTCTTCCTTGCCACCTCGTTTGTTTGTGTATTTATTTATCTATTTCTAGCTCCCACAAATAATTGAGAACATGTGGTATTTCTCTTTCTGTGCCTGACTTGTTTCACTTAATATAGTTTTCTCTAAGTCCGTCCATGTTGTTGTGAATGGTAGTATATCATTCTTTTTTATAACTGTGTAGTATTCCATTGTGTAGATATTCCACAGTTTACTTATCCACTCATCTGATGATGGATATTTGGGCTGGTTCCAACTCTTGGATATTGTAAATAGTGCTGCAGTAAACATGGGAGTAAAGGTATCCCTTCGGGATGATGATTTCCATTTCTCTGGGTATATTCCCAGCAGTAGAATAACTAGGTCATATGGTAGATCTATCTGTAATTATTTGAGGAACCTCCAAACCATTATAAAGACTGCACCTTTTTTGCAGTTCCACCAACAGGATATGAGAGTTCCTTTTTCTCTACAACCTCATCAGCACTTATCATTCTCAGTTTTTTGGATATTAGCCATCCTAACTGGAGTAAGATGGTATCTCAAAGTAGTTTTGATTTGCATTTCCTGAATGCTGAGTGATGTTGAGCACTTTTTCACGTGTCTGCTGGCCATTTGTATATCTTCCTTTGAGAAATGCCTACTCAGCTCCTTTGCCCATTTTGTAATTGGGTTACTTGTTTTTTTGCTGTAAAGTTGTTTGAGTTCCTTGTATATGCTGGATATTAATCCTTTGTTAAATGTATATTTTGCAAATACTTTCTCTCTGTTGGTTGTTTTTTCACTCTGTTGATGATTTCTTTTCCTGTGCAGAAGCTTTTTAGTTTGATATAATCCCATTTGTTTATTTTTCCTTTGGTTACCTGTGCTTTAGGGGTCATATTTATGAAGTCTGTCCCCAGTCCTACTTCCTGGAGTGTTTCCCCTATATTTTCTTTAAGGAGTTTTATTGTTTCAGGACGTATATTTAATTCTTTAATCCATTTTGAGTTGATTTTGCTATATGGTGAGAAGTACGGGTCTAGTTTCATTCTCCTACATATGAATATCCAGTTTTCCCAGCACCATTTGCTGAAGAGTCAGTCTCTTCCCCAGTGTGTAGACTTGGTGCTTTTGTCAAAGATCAGATGGCTGTAGGTGTATGGGTTGCTTTCTGGGTTCTCTATTCTATTCCACTGATCCATGTGTCTGTTTTATGTCAGTACCATGCTGTTTTGGTTATTATAGCTTTGTAGTATAGTTTAAAGTCAGGTAGTGTTATGCCTCCAGCTTTATTATTATTTTTTTTTGTTCAGGATTGCTTTGGCTATTCATGGTCTTTTGTTATTCCATATAAATGTCTGGATAGTTTTTTCCATTTCTGAGAAAAATGTCATTGGAATTTTGATGGGGATTGCATTGAATCTGTAGATCACTTCGGGTAATGTGGACATTTTCACAATGTTAAATCTTCAGATCCAAGAGCATGGGATAGATTTCCATCTTCTTGTGTCCTCTTTAATTTCTCTCAACAGTGGTTCGTAGTTCTCTTGGTAGAGATTTTTCACATCGTTGGTTAACTTTATTCCTAGCTATTTTATTTTGGGGGGGGTGGCTATTGTAAATGGACCAGCTTTCTTGGTTTCCTTTTCTGCATGTTCACTGTTGGAGTATAGAAATACTACTGATTTTTGTGTTGATTTTGTATCCTGCAACTTTGCCAAAATCATTTATCAACTCCAAGAGTTTGTTTGTAGAAGCTTTAGGCTGTTTGATATATAGGATCATATCATCTGCAAACAGGGACAGTTTGACTTTATCTTTTCCAGTCTGGATGCCCTTTATTTCCTTCTCTTCTCTGATTGCTCTAGCTAGTACTTCCAGCACTATGTTGAACAGGAGTGGTGAGAGTGGGCATCCTTGTCTAGTTCCCATTCTTAAGGGATGAGATTGGCGGTGGGCTTATCATATATAGCTTTAATTGTGTTGAGATACTTTCCATCTATACCTAACTTGTAGAGAGTCTTTATCATGAATGAATGTTGAATTTTGTCAATTGCTTTTTCAGCATCTATAGAGATGATCATATGGTTTTTGTTTTTGATTTTATTGTTGTGGTGTATCTCATTTATTGATTTACATATGTTGAATCAAGCTTGCATCCTTGGGATGAATCCCACTAGATCATGGTGTATAATTTTGTGTATGTGTTGCTGTATTATGTTAGCTAGTATTTTATTGAGGATTTTTGCATATCTATTCATCAGGATATGGCCTGTCATTTTTTTTGTTGTTGTTTTATCTTTGTCTGCTTTTGGTATCAGGGTGATGTTTGCTTCATAGAATGAGTTTGGGAGAATGGTCTCTGTTTCAATCTTTTGGAATAGTTTGTAGAGAATTGGTATCAATTCTTCTTTTAAGGTTTGGTAGAACTCTGCAGTGAACCCATCTGTTCCTGGGCTTTTCTTTGTTGGGAGACTTCTGAAATCAGCTTCAATCTCTTTTATTGTTATTGGTCTGTTCAGACTTTCTATATCTTCTTGGCTCAGTTTTGGTAGTTTGTATGTGTGCAGAAATTTATCCATTTCTTCCAGATTTTCAAATTTGTTGGTGTATAGTTGTTTATAGTAATCTCTAATGATTCCTTGCATTTCTGAGGTATCAGTTGTAATATCACCTTTTTCATTTCTAATTTTTGTTATTTGGGTCTTCTCTCTTCCTTTCTTAGTTAGCCTTGCTAAACAATAAAAAGAAAAAATAGTTTATCCACCACCCCAAGATACCAACAGACACAAAAGACAAACAAAATCAAAAAGAAGGGAACAAAAGATACTTAAGACATCTAAACAAAAATCAATAAAATGCTAGGAGTAAATCAATACCTTTCAATAAAAACTCTAAATGTAAAAGGATTAAATTCCCCACTCAAAAGACAGACTGACTGACTGGATTAAAAAGATGATCCCAACAATATGCTGCTTTCAAGAGACATACCTCACCTGTAAAGACACACATAGACTAAGAGTGAAAGGATGGAAAAAGATATACCATGGAAATAGAAATGAAAAATGAGCTGGAATAGCTATTTTGATATCAGATAAAATAGACTTTAAACCAAAAACCATAAAAAGAGATAAAGAAGGCCACTGTGTAATGATAAAAGGATCTATCCATATAGAAGACATGACAATCATAAATATATATACACCTAACATCAGAGCAGCCAGATTTATGAAGCAAACACTATTAGACCTAAAGAATGTGACAGACACTAACACCATAATAGTGGGGGACCTGAACACCTCATTTTCAACATTGGACAGATCATTAGGCAAAAAAAATCAACAGAAACACAAGATCTAAACAATACCTTAGACCAACTGGACTTGGCAGATATCTACAGAACATTCCATCCAACAACCTCAGAATATTCATTCTTCTCATCAGCACATGGAACATTCGCCAGGATAGACCACACGTTAGGTCACAAATCAAGTCTCAACAAATTCAAAAAAATTGGAATTATTCCATGTATTTTTTCAGATCACAATGGATTAAAATTAGAAATCAATAACAAATGAAACTCTGGAAACTATACAAATACATGGAAATTAAATAACATTCTACTTAATGACATATGGGTCCAAGAAGAAATTAAACAGGAAATTAAAAAAAAATTACCAGGTGATGGTATTAAAATGGCCTTGTCAAGAGTGTCGGTGCACATACTCCCATCAAAATAAAATATCATGTGATCTCATTGTATTAAATACATTGTACAGTTTCTGTGCCAATGGCTTTTTTAAAAACCTGTACCGGTAACAATTCTTTTAGAAATATGAACTCTCAAGGCTGTACATTTTTAGTCCTTTAGTAGTCTGATGAGCGCTATTAACTATCTCACTAGGAAAATAAAATGCATGTATATTCACCACTTTCCATATTATTTCTAGTGTTTGAGGAATATGCTAAACTCATTTATGAGCCCCAGATTAAGAACCTGTATAAATTTGTAGCATATGCCATTAGTAATGTACCATACTTTAAAAAACTTGTTTTATTCCTTAGTTTATTCATTGATTTATTAGTAAATCAAGGAAAAAGAGTGATAAGAGAATTTGTTGCATGGGCTTTGATGTCAAATAGCTTTGGAAAGCAAACCAAGGACTCTACTAATAAACTTTCCAGGCTTTGCTTTTCTCATCTACACACAGTGGATAACAAGAGAGTTACTGTGAATGGATATGAAGTGTTTGGGGTTCAGGGTTGCCTAGCGCATGTTAAAAGCCTGCTATTTTTATTATTTTTTTTCCCTGACGTGATAGAGAAAGTTTTTGGAAGATAGTGGCGTTCTCTTTTTAGGACTCTGACCTCAAACAGAATTTTTTATGTGCTATTTTTTACTCATTGGTAACTTTTTGAAAGGCCATTTGTTTTGTTAATTATAAAGTTTTAGCAGATTTCAGAGAAGAAGGATTTCTTGGGAGAATAGTATAATAATTTGTTCAGGGAAAGGAAGTATTCGCTACTCTCTTTATGACAACAATTTTTTGAAGACCCATATCTGAGAACAAATCATTGCAGAATGCCCAAGAACCAACAACACCTAAAACAGGAAGAGAGAGCTGGGCCATATTCCTAGAATATTAATTTCATGCCAAGTACAAAATTAAAACTAGATGAAAAGAATATATAATTATTAAATTTAGGGATATATTAGAGAGTGTATTAGCTCAAATTGCAGTTTTCAAATAAAGACTTTATCACATTATAATTTAGCAGAGATTACTGTGATAGTAGGAACTGACTGATATAACCTGACTTTCAGAGATTTCCATTTGAAAAGTCACAAATAAAGAAGTAGAACAATGATGTCTTAAATCATTAAACAAAATTTAGACATGTTCAAAAAGCTAGAGACCGTATGAGCTACAGGAAGTGAAAACCCTTACAAGACTTTTACTTATACCTCAAATATAAATATCTAAATATGGTGAGGAATTATTTCTCCCTCTTGGGTTAAATCAGGCCTTTGGCATGATTTCATGTAACTTGTACAAGAAGTGATTTCCCCACATATGATTTGAGTTGTAAAAATACATAATTACGTTGCCTTTTTACTGTAATTTTAAAGGCCACAGGACTTCGATGCTTCTTTATAGTTTAGGAAAACTGTATCTTTTTTTCTTTATGCTCTCTTTTTAAAAATACACATATATATGTGGCAAGTGTATATGTTTCATGTTTCTTTTGCATTCGTTCAGTATCTCTGTGTTCAGTTAAGCATGTGTGTGTGTGTGTGTGTGTGTGTGTGTGTGTGTGTGTGTGTGTGTGTGTAAGAGTGAAAGAGAGAGAGAATGTGTTTACCTTCCAGAGAATATATATCTACCTTCCCTTCTATCCTTACAATCTTATCTAGAACTCAAATAAATTTTAGCGTGTTTTATTTATATTTATCCATACAATTTATATATCTTTGTTTTAAATTTTTGAAAACTTTTTTTTTTCAAAAATTTTCCAATTAACATATAATCATTTGCTTTTGGGGACATATAGTTCTATGATTTTTAGCACATTAATTTGTGCAACCACCATCACAAAGCAACTTTTAAAAGTTGAATTGTATGCTATATTTCAAAAGAAAAAATATTTTTCAAAATAGAAAGTTTTATAGTGTGATTATAGAATTAATATATACCCAATATAAAAAATTTTTTTTAATTTGAAAAAATCTTACTTCTGATCTCACCACCTAAATTGTTGATATTTGTGTCACAATCTCACCAATTTGTGCCATAATTTCACCTATTTTAGGATTCGAATTATTTTCATCTTATCACTACTTTAATTGATATATACATATTTACATACCTGATTATTTCCTTAGGACAAAGAACAATTGCCTACTCAAATTAAACTCTTTCAGAAAGTTAAAACCAGTTTAGACTACTATCAGCAACATATTGGTCATTTATGTCTCTTCCTTTGTGAATTGCCAGTGCATGTTCTCTATACATTTTTCTGTTAGCATTTTTAACTCACTGATTTGCAAGAACTCCTTCTATATTAAAAATATTAAGCCTTTGTCATAAATACTTTTTCCAGTTTTTTTTTTGACTTCATGAATAGTGGTTTTGATGCCCTAATTAGTAAGTTATCACTCACCTCAGGATGACTAAAGATTTATCTAAATTTTTTTCTAATACTTTTATGGTTTTCATTTTACATTTAAAATTTTAAGCCTTTTGGAATAGACTTTGATCTAAAGTATGACATGAGGGATTCAACTTTTTTCATGGCTTGATAGCTCATTTCTTTTTTGCACTGAATAATATTCTTACTTATATTTTTAATACCCTTTTTAATCATTGCACAGATTAGTTTCTAGAATTTCCATTCCGTTCTGTTGATCCATTTGCTTTTCCTGGCCCTATCCTACTATTAACTAGTACAGCTTTTAGATAGCTTTACTATGTGAAAGGGTAAGATCTCTCATTATTTTTCACAATTTTCTTTGTTATTTTCACATGTTTACTCTTTCAAATGATCTTTAGGATAATATTGCCAAGAACTCAAAAATCCCATTATGAGTTTGGTAACAAATGTTTTCAATTGTGTCATTATGTGGTTAGTTAATGTTTTACAGTATTTAATTCAATTTGAATGTTAATTCAAATATAAAATTCAGATATATAGGTAAACAAAGTAAAAAATTTGGTTCCTTCTTCAACCCTTCTTTTCCCTACTTCCATCCCACTCACTCCCATCAGGTTTGAAAGCTGCACATAGAATGTGGCCTAGATGTACCATAATCCATTCACCACTTTTCTCATCAGCACACATTTGGGTTGTGCTTCTGTAACATGCTGTGCTGTAGTAAACACCTGTACATATGTGCAGAGTCGCTGGGTTCATGGACTGCTGCCACACAGCTTGGTTCTGGACTAGATCCATGACTTACCAGTTGGGTGACCTTTACCCTTCTAGGCCTCAGTTTCCTCATTCATAAAAAGGGGAAAATGAAAGTATCACCTCTTACTCATGTTGAGACAATTAATGAATGAATGACGTACTTACTTATAAAGCACTCAGAACAGTGCTGATCACATGGAAAGTGCTCAGTGATAACAGCTGTCATTGTTACTGGTAGTCTTTGTGTACTTGAGAGGTTCTTCTTATAGTTCTTATATAAATTAAATAAGTAGTGTTACTTCTGGGAATTTTATGGCTTTATGAATTGTCTTTTTTCTGGAAAATATTTGTATTCCTTAATTTCCAGGAGTGAGTGTTTTAGGTTTTTACTTCTAGTTACAAATATTCTGTAGCTACATTTAGGAATATAAAGAAATTATTTTTGTCTGTTCCTTTTGTAACAAGCAACTTTACTGAAACCTTTTTTTTTTCTGTTTGATTTTCATTTGATTCACTTGGGTGATGGCCAATTATATTACCTAGTGGCTAGCACTTTAAGAACAGTGATAATAGGGCAATAATAGCATCATTATCTTGTTGCTGATATTAGTGGAAATGGTTTTTACTAATATTTCACCGTTAAGCCTAATGCTGGATTGATGTGTGTGTATTTGTTTGTGTGTGTATTTGTTTATGTGTTTGTATGCATAGGAAAACCAGAAACATAGAAAGACGTATTTCAGTATCTTCTAGCAGTTTTTAAAAATTTGAGAATGGATATTAAATAGATGATGTACTTTTTTAGTCTGAACGTAGGATATTTTGCTTTTAACCTATTATTAGGTTTATTTATTGATTATAGTTTGCAACAATGATCTCATTATTTAGTGTCTTTGATTCCTTGGTTGTATACTTTTTATAATCTTATTTATGATGCCTTGTTTTCTTTTTTGGTGTAGTTGGCATAATTGTTTTGTTAATTCAAAGAAGTAGATCTTGGATTTATCAACTCAACTATTTTAATTTATTTATTTATACTTTGTCTATATTGTCTTTTCTAATTTTGTAAGTTATAAATGTTAATACATTTGTTTTTATTCTTTCATGTTTACTAATGCAAATGATTAAGGTCGTGAATTTTTCATTATACCTTTACCTATGCTCTCTCTGCATTTTAAAATATGTGATATTCTCATTATATTTTTTTGTATTTTCTTCAATTGCTTTTACCTTAAGTCTTTCACCCTAGAATTAACCTGAGAAAAAACTTCATCACACAGAGGGAAATGGAGGAGACAGAGGAAGAAGGATGGGATTGAGTGCTTTTGGTTTTTAATTTTGTCTATTTTGGAATATTCTACAGTATCCGTTTTATTTTTTTCTTTAACCCAAGACATACGTAGGAAAGTACGTTTTCAAAATTTTCCTAGGATTAACCCCTACTTGCTTCTATTTTTTTATTAATTTTTAATTTATTGAATTGCTTCAAAGAATGTGGTCTAAATTCAGGATCTGTTTTATTTTGAGTTGCTTTGTACTAATTTTGCCAGATAAAGAGTGATCCTGGTAATTTCCATGCTGAATTCTTCCTTATGTTCAGGAATACTTTTGGATATTATGTCTTTTTCTTTTTTGGTTATCATTCAGGGCCATTATTATCTGTAGATTCAGCTACTTTTCATATCTGTTAACTTTTATTCACCCTCTATTTTCTTACCCTTTTTTCTGTTTGCAAGATGATTTCCTCAATTGTATCTTTATTCTCATTGGCTAGATTTTTGTACAGAATCATTCCATGCTTCATTCATATCATTTTAATTACTGCATTTAAATTCTGGTGCCATTATTTGTTTTTTGTTTTGTTTTGTTTTGTTTTGTTTTGTTTTTCTTTCCTATGCCAGTTCTCATTGCATCTGAGCCTGTCTTACTTCTTAATTTTTCGGTTAAATTTTGTGAGAGTGTAAAGCACATGTGCTCTAAAGTTTCTTCCCCTTTTTGTTTAGGATTAACATTCCAAATAAGCCCTCTATCTACCTTCTGCACCTAGTAATTTTCTCTCCTTTGGGGGAATAATCTTTCATAAATGTTAGGTACACACATACATATATATATATATGTTGCTGTTTTTACTTTCTTTGTGTGAGGTCTACTCTTTGTTAAAAGATTTTTTGTGCCAAATATACTCGGTTAGCATTCAAATCCTCCTCTTAAAATTCACCTGGAGGGCTGGGTGATGAAGGAGGTAGGCTTGTCTTTTTCATTTACTCAGTAAGGTGCCTAAGGAGAGTGGGGACAGGGTAGAGACTCGCTCAGTCGCAATCAGGGAACTTATGTCTTCCTGGACGTTTTTTCCTCCTTAGTTTTGTAAACAACTGTCCCTATGGGAGGAGAAGACTTTGTATTTTATGGGTGTGTTGGGACATGTCCACGATGCTCATAGGAAGCCAAGACAGAGGAAAACAGTGCAGGGCAGGACAGGCTGTGACTGCTGTGCCAGGAAAGCTATCTCTCAATGGTCTCAGGAAACTATTGATCTGTGGCAAGCCCTTTCCCTGTGCCTCTTGCCTCTCACCTCTCTAATTTGAAGGAAACTAGTAGAGTTTGCCAGACTTTTTTCCTATAACACTACTTCACTGTCTTGAGAAGGAAAGTTGCATGTTATTTTCAGTGTCACGGTTTGTCATGAATGAAGTGGCAGATATTCCTTAAAGTTTGTGATATGTGGTGGCCACTCTTCCCTAGTGTAAGCACTAATAATCTTTTTTTAAAATTTTTTTTTAAGTCCTATCAGTCCCTGCTTTATAGCTGTATCCTAGGAAGTGTTGGCCAGATGTCACCTGGCCATCTTTCCTAGAAAGAAGTCTCTGGCTCATGTACTCAAAATCAGCCCTTGATTTTCTTTTTCCCACCTGTGGGTTAATCACTTTAGAAACAAAAGATTCCCTACCCCTTCTCTTTAAGGAAAAAAAATAATATACTGTATACAGACAATAAAATGACTATAATATATAATGACAATAGGCATTCATTGTTCTGATGTGATCTTCATAGAAAACTAATTTATTACACCCCCACCCAACATTTGCATTGCAATTGATAGGAATGTCCTGCCTCAGGTAACTTGTGTCTAGGATCTCTAATGTAGTTCTAAATTCTCTGTAAATAGTCATGCAAATATTGAAAAACGACAAACTATTAATAACTATATGTCAAAACTATAGAGGACTAGACCCTAATTTTATGAAGCTATATCTCAAATTGAGGAAAACCTAGCCATGTTTTGATTATGACAAATCTTAGCTGAAGAAAAAAAGATTGCATTTTTTACAGTCTGAAAGGCTTTGCTTTTCTTGCAGTCTGTCCTCACACTTTGAGATCTGGTTGGTCTCCACCAGAAAAAGTTATAGCACCTCTTCTCTATTGCTCTAAAATCCCAAGTGTAATTCTCTAAAACCCCAGATCAAATCATCAAGATAAAGAGGACTGGAAGGAGAAAATTTTGGTGACTTTTTTGGGGAGATGGGGGTGAATGGGGGTCTCATCTTACAAAAGAAGACTCAAAAGATACCATTTTAGTCTTAACTCTTACAGACTCTTACAGACTCTAGGTTACAGCATGATTTAGAGAACTTAATGGGAAAGAGAAATAGAACTTTGAAAGAAGAATTATATCTTCCAAATTACTGCCAAATATAAAAGTCAGTTAAAACCATATAAAAGTCAATATGCTGCAAAAGGCAAATTATAAAAGAAAAGCCATCAAGCATTGAAAGAAAAAAAAAAACAAAAAACCCAAAATAGAAAGTATAAAATGATATGGCAGGAGTCAAGCCAACCATTAGTTATAACATCAGATGGAAATTGGAAAAACTTCACTAAAGTTAGATTTAATAACTCTACCTGGTCGTTACTAGAGGGACACATAATATGAAATGATACAGAAAGTTTAAATGTGAAAGGATGGACAGTTTCATTAATCACTTGCAAGCAAAAAGAGAGCAGATGATATCAGAAAAGAGAGCAGATGATATCAGATACAGCAAAAAAATATTTAAAGGAACAAAGATGGTCATTTTTATAATGATCAAAAATGAACATATCACTAGTATGAACTCTTCTGTGATAAATCTCATTGTTTCAAAATATACTGAATACAACCTAAACATCTGAGTAGAAGAATGGCTAAGTGTGTTGTGGTATATCTATGTGGTGGCCTTATCTGTAGTGTTTAAGAATGGTGGTGTTCACAAGGAAGGCCTTTAGTGATATATTGTGGATTTTAAAAGGCATATTGCAGATATGTGAATATTATTCTCCTACTTTGGTTAAAGTACAACCAAAAATGTTAACAGGGATTATCTCTAGGTAATGAAATTGTAGTCAATTTAAATATTTTCAGCTGTACTGTTAGTGTTTATTAAAATTATATGAAAATTTTATTAAAATTTTATAAAATTACATAAAAATTATATAGTAAAAAATTATATAAAATTTATGTAATAAATTGTGTTATTATGCCCAAATATACTCTGCTTTTTCCACTGGGAGGACCATAGTTTCATGCATTGTTGACCTCGCTGGGCCATGTGACTTGCTTTGGCAAATAAAATGTGAATGAAGGTGACATATGCCACCTATAGCAAAGACTTTAAAAATTATCCCATGGGCTGGCCTGTTAGCTCGCTTGGTTAGAGCGCAGTGCTGATAACATCAATGCACCAAGGTCAAGGGTTTGGATCACCATACAGGCCAGCTGTCCTCCCCCCCCGAAAAAAGTCTTACAAATAATCATTAAAAGAAAAAAATAGAAAGAAAGAACTATCCCATGGTTCTGCCATGGCTCTTTTCCTTCCCTCTCATGGGGGCTTACTCCTTAAGCCTGGCATGAAGAGGATTCAGAGTAGGTTTGCAGCTGCCCTAAAGGACATGTAAATGAGTAAGAAGTAAACCTTTCTCATAAGCCCCTGAGATTTCGGGCATGTTTGTAACCACATCACAACTTAGCCCAGGTTAAGTAGTCTCCAGTTTCAAATGTTTTTCTGCACACATACAATTTATGATGCCTATGAGCAGCAAGTTCTAGAAGTCTTCCCTACCACCTTTTGCTTTAATTAGGTCTCTGGGCCATAAACTTGAATTTTATGTCGCTCAATGTAAATGCAAATGTTATAGCACTTAGCGATCCTTGTAGTGTTCCCACTCATATGAAGAAAGAACGAGACAGAAATAATTTATGTTCACCTCTTAAATTTCTGTTATTTTCAACCACAGTACTTTTCTCATTGAGTATAGTAATTATGTTAGTGTTGATTTTAAAATCTATGGTCTTTCTTCAGTTTAGAATATTGTTTAGGCAATTTCTGAAAATTTCCTTCAATAGAGATGAAATTTTGATGAATAATTTCTATACTCTGGTAATAAAGAATAAGTAGGTAAAAACATAATGGTTTAGATTACTTTTGTAATGCATTTTGTAATAAAGCAGGTTATCAAACACTTGATTGATAATTGGTTGGAATAGTCATCTTATTTAACTTTATATTAGGTACTTGAAACCCTTTTTTTTTTTTTTTTTAAAAAAAGACCAAAAATTAATAGAAGCGACAATAACCTCAAAACCAATTCTTGGGATAATTAAATTATCTTATTCATCTTGTCTTCATTTTTATATTATTCAACATATTCACAGTTATGATTCAACCAAAGTGTTGCCCTTCTATCATAAACAAATTACCCTCAAAATGTCATTTTAAATTAAAACAAAAAGCAAGGTGTTAGTACTGGTGTTAATGAGGAAAGTGAAGTTGGATGCAGATAAAAAAGAAAAAAAAAAGTTCAACAGAGGAAGTGTAGCTTGGATTGAATTTACTTCCAAATGGGTAACAATTTAATGAGTTGGGTTATTTCAGCCTCATCCCTTGGGGGCAGTTAAAGACATCACAAAACTGCCATACTTTTGGCTATAGTGTGAATGTCTACTTGTAAAACATCTTGGACCAGAAAGTAAAGTCCTCGGATTCAAGGATGTGGGCAGTGTTCTTGCTTTCTGTTTGCTGGCACCAGAGCTTGGCATCAGAAACTGTCCTCACACTTATTAGACTACCTCTGTAGAACAAAAAGATCAGATGATTATCTTTCAAGTGTTGGCATGTTACTACCTTTTGCCAATACTAAATAAAACTTCATCTCTAGCCAACAAAAGAGCTCTACAGCTCTTCACGTTTCTGTTTGTACAAAGGCTAGTTTTGTTTCAAGAAAATCTTCCAGTTTTGAGGGTAAGTAGCTTTTATTTGTTCTGTGGTGACAAGTGAAGTTGGATTCTTAAGAAAGAATTACAAGTTCTATTCACTAGAATGTCCAGTTTTCCCAGTTTATAAAAATTCCCTTTTGATAATTAGGATTGTTCTTTCAATCCCAATCTATAACCAGGTGACCATTAAAATTCTGATTAACACATTTCAGAGTGACATAATCCATTAACATAATGTAACAGATTCTAAAAATATATGTTCAGGATTTACATAAATCACTGAGTATGTTTGTATCATTAACATAATCTATTAAACATTTGTATCTCCAGCCTGGATTTCTCTGAGCTCCAGGCCTACATTTCTCGGTGTTTGTCTCCACTTGAATGCCTCCGTGATATCTCAAACTCAACATACTTAAAACCACAGTCATGACCTTCTCTCAATCCTGAATTTTCTTTGACCATTTTTTGCCCAGAATTCCAGAAATCTGGAGTCACCTTGACTCTGCCTTTCCCCTTTCCCCACAGCCAGCCACAGTCACAGGACTTGGTGTAGGATTTCCTGCCACCACCTATCTCCATCATCTCGTTTCCTGATAAGAACTCCCTTATCTTCTTTACTTCCCCAATTTGATTCTCCTCGTGGCTGCCAAAGTAACCTTTTAGTAATACAAATCTGGTTATGCCACACCCCTTTTTGGCTTCTTATGCTTATGATGAAAATCAAATGCCAATGTCTCAGTCCATTTGTGCTGCTATAACAGAATACCCAAGACTGGCTAATTTATAAAGAACATAAATTTCTTCCTCACAGTCCTGGAGGCTGGAAAGTCCAAGATCAAGGTGCTGGCAGATTAGGGCCCAGTCTCTCCACTTCCGAGATGGCACCTTGAACACTGGGTCCTCCAAAGGGAAGGAAAGCCATGTCCTCATATGGCAGGAGAGCATAAGAAAGAGACCCACTCCCTAAAACTCTTTTTATAGTAGTATTAATCCATTCATGAGGGTGGAGCCCCCATGACCTAAATACCTCCAATACTGTTGTTGCACTGGGGATTAAGTTTCCAATATGTGAATTTGGGGGGACGCATTCAGGCCATAGGAGCCCTACAAGGCCCTTCAGAGACTGGCCTTTGCCTTTCTTTGACCATCATGACACCATCTCCCTGAGCTCTAATCATATTGGCCACCACTAATTCCTATCATGCCACTCTGGACACCCGGGTACCTGATTAACTCCTCATCCTTCAGATCTCAGCTCTGATTTCCAGATCCATCAGTTCACCTCACCGTGTATCTTCATAATAGCCATGCATCTTCATCTTTTTTAAATTGTTTGATTCAGTGTCTCCCCATCTGGACTGAAGTTCAGGTCTCACTTTTCTTTGGCCTAAAGGTTGACTTCTGTTCATGGCCAGCAGCTTTCTCTCTGAACCTGTGCTAATAGGCCTACACGTCGTGTGCTTCTTTCAAGGAATAAAAAACTTTTAGCATACCCGTGTTGAAGGCAAGGCCAATTTAACAATGCTTTACTCTGAGACTAGCTTTTAACCGTAGTATGAGCAATGCATACCTTCCTTACATGAATCTGAATACAAAATGAAGTGGCTTTTGGTTGTGGGTAAGTAAAGCATCGCTAGTGACCTGTTTTCCAAGATGTGCCTGTCATTCTGTAGAAGCTTGTGAGCCTATTGGTTGTTGAGTTACATATAGACATGCTGTAGTTTTGAGGTATAAGTAACTGTGGATATTTGTATTCCTTGATCCTTCATAAATGCTGTATCACAGGATGCACATTATGCGATAACATAATGCATGAACCCTTTTGTAACTGCTTTGTGTTGGATTTAACCATCACATACATGATATGGCCAAACTAAACTGAAGACAAACATGGGCTGAGCACTTAATATAATTCATTGTGTAGAGAAATTAAATTTCTGGAGAAGAAGCTGGTACACTTCGGCATTAGGGTCCATGATATAGCATTGTAATCTGCTTTAAAACAAAGAGAATGTAAGGGAAGAATATAACTTTAGCATGTGGTTTCTTCCTATTTTCCTTATTGACAGACCTTTGTTACATATTAACATTTTTAACATCCACCTTAAAATCTAGAGGAAGAAATATTTCCTAATATGTCAGAGTTCTTTCTTTCACTAACACTAATTAATATATTTTTGCTAAGTATGATGATTTTAATTTGTTTTTAATTAATCACGTGAGGCTTTTTTTTTTTTTTTTTTTGCTTTGCTTTTAGGTGGTCTGGACACCCTCAATATTTGTCTGCTGTTTTCTCGTCAAACCTGATTCATAAAATGGAATGAAACTGAAGAGTCACCTAGTTCTTTGTGAATCTAAGAGAAGATTGGGATGGTCTTAAGTGCACGTAACTAGACTCTAACTGCGGCGATGAGTTCAGACGAGAAGGGCATATCCCCTGCTCATAAAACATCTACTCCAACCCACAGAAGTGCCTCCTCTTCAACCTCCTCCCAGAGAGACAGTAGGCAGGTAAGAGAAGAGTATGACATGCATTTTGTTATTTTACACAAATACTGTACCATTAAGATAGGTTGGGATCACTAATTAATTCTGAAATTTTGTTGTGAAGTTTTTTATTCCACAGGAAAACTCATTATTTTCTGTAGATACACCTGACCATGTTATGAAGCTCCTACTCTTGATTTTCTGTTTTTTAGGACCTTTCATAGAATATAGACAACAGAGCTGTCATATATATACCTGGAGGGGGATCTAGCATCAGGAGCATGAATGTTCTGCTCTCCCTCTTTTCATTCATGGAGTGGAAAGGAATCCTGCAAAGGACTTCTTTCTATAAGGCTCTTGTTGGCTAATATTCCCTCCACCGGAAAAGTAAAATGGCGTTGAAGACCAAGATACACAAAATGGGGCCTGAGAAAGTTTCCCGGAAAACCCCCACCCAGAAAAATCCCCTAGCTGCCACTTCACCTTCCTGCATGCGCAATTTTGCCTGCCTATGAGAAAGTCCCAGCTCAGCTTAAACCCCGCTCGCTTCCCTCCCCTTCCTTCTTAGCCAATAGGAACAGTCCAGCTCAGCCTAACTGGATATAAAAGGCCCACCCGACTCTCCCTGCTGCTGCTCCCACTTTTGAGAGGGCAGCCCGCTTGTTCATTTTGCCTGCCTAATACACTTGGGTTGAGTCCCTGTCTCTTGGTGTGTCTTATTTTACGCTCGGGCCGGGGTTTTTCCTTTCAGCTCTCACTGGTCTGCCAAGCTCTAACCTCTGTTTGGTGTTTCATGAAATCTGATAACAGATTTAGGAATTAGGTTACAAATAAAATTGTAATATTGAGAATAAAGAGTAATGAGAACTCAAACTATGTTTAAAGGCAACAGAAAAAGTGTTGTTGCTTAATTATGGTAAAAAACAACCTTTATCACATTTGAGCCAATTCTGTAAGTTATTTTTACTTACTTACTTCATTACTATTTTAGTGGCTATTCTGCTACCAGGGTTGGAGAAGGATTAATCATATAAGTGCTCTTCATTGTCAAAACAGGTAGTTGTTTTGGCTTCCACAGATCTGAGTATAACTATTTTCTATCGTAATATTGTCTTGTGATAGTATTTTAGTCATGTAACTGGAAATTTACAATAAGTAGATGTTAACTTTCTATAAAAACTTTCCATCTTGGTAGCTTTCAATTAGTGAACATTCTTGCAGAGTTCCCTCTGCTCCCCTCCGTGCCCACCCTCACTTTACTTGTTCAAAGCATATTGCCCAGTTTCTAGAAGTATGAGCATCAGTTTTCAGTAGTCCATCCTGTAGACATGGGTCTTGAGACAGCCAGTTCAGATGTGAATTCATTCTTCTAGATAATAGGAGTGCAGGCTGACGAGGCTCATTAGGGAACCTTCAGTCTCAATCCCTCCAGGCACTTTCTCTCCCATTTCTAGCAAGAAATTCCAGGGGAATCAGTAAGAATCAGAGATTCCTTATGTGTATATTTTTCACAGTTCCTAAGGCAGATATTTCTATTGTGAGGTCTTAGAGAATTTTTGACACTGGTGTCCTTTATTATTGAGTTCAAAGAGGACACCTATATTTTGTTAATTAGAAGCAGTTATACCATTAACTAAATCTGTGATTTCACACAGTTAAAATAAGAGGGTACTTCAAAAAGTTCGTGGAAAGATTTGTATCACCTTTTAATTCTATTTTTCCACTCACTTTTTGAAGTACCCTCATTTTTATTGTACTGCATTTGTAGAGTCAAAGAAAGTAAGAGTACCATGAGTGAAAACAGCTTTATATTAAATAACTACCGCATGCTGAGATGCTTTCTAAGTTTGCAGAGTCAGTCTACCCTCCACCTCTCCTCTCCTCTTTCTTGTTATGGCTTCTCTATTTTTCCCTTGCTCTGGGCATTTAAATTGAGAGACATTTTAAGCAGCCTTCCAGGCTTCTGGGGGGATGGAAAGGATCGATTCAGCTCACCCTGGAGAATTGTGGCAAATGGAAAAGACTGATGACTGCTATAGAAACATCTGTCATGTGTGCATTGTTGATGTGCCTGTTGCACCTGAGCTCCAGGGCCAGCATGCAAAACAGCAGGGCAAAACTGAGACCCTGGTCTGCCAGAGGGAGCCTGAAGGTGGAATGTGTGACTCCTAACTGGCTTGTTTTATGTTGGAGAGTTTTATGTTGGGGATGAAAGTAGCACGTCTGTATGTTGACAATGAATTCTTGAAAAGTAAGAGACACTGTACAAATGGGTATTATTGAGAGTTTACTTTCATTCCTGTTTATCTCAACAGGTGGAAACTCTCCCAAATACTTTGTCTTCTGGTTCCTTCCTGATTCCTGTGTTGTGTCTGTTCATCTTTCTCAAGGGAGAAAAGAATAAAAAACAATTACAGTTCTGTTTTTCCTTCCCTATCTCAGTCACTACCTAAAACCCAGAATTAACTTATGGAACTCAGAAATGTTGAGTGATCATGTGATGTGATGTGATGCAGTGTTTTTATATGCATCTATTTTTGTGTGATAATTATTTTCATAGTGAAGGGACATAGAGAAAGTGAGATAAATTAGTCTTCATTGAATTCTGTTCATTCTCCTGATTTGACTGACATCTATGCAGATGGCGCCAAATTGCAAACTCCACCCCTATCTTCCCCCTAAACTGATCATATAGGTAAAGAATCTAGCACATAACTGGGAATACAGTGGTATCTTAATACACATTACTTGCCTGTCCTTCCCAAGTCTTAGTCCCAAATCACTAATGAGTTGATTGAGCATTTCTATTCAGATGTACTACTGTCTGATTGTGCCTTAAATCAGTATGTATAAACCAGTTTGCTATAAGGATAACCATTCTCTCAGGCATGCAGGGTCCTTGCCATGCCTTTCTCCTTTGCTTCTCCCACATTTGATTGGTTAGCAAGTCCTATTCGTTATTTCCTTCTTCATGATATGGTAACTTCCTTCTGTTCCCACTGCCAACTCCCTACCCATACTCTCATCACCTGTATCCAGGCTCCTGCAGTGTGCTTTTGCCTCACCAGCTCCTTCCTGGCCTCACCATTTCAAATTTCCTGAATATGGCAGATTCATGAACAGAAATCCTTCATGGACTCTCTGTTGCCTACACAATTAAGATTTCCTTGCTTGGTATCCAGTGGCCACCATGATCTGGTCCAGCCTCATGTTCCATTTCCCTCCCAACCTGCGCAGTCTTGTCTGCTCATGGTTACTAAAACTCTATCTCATGGTTCCTGTCTATCACCTGTCTACCGTGGTTTCTATCTCTATCTCTGCCGTTGTCTTTCTTGTGTGGCATTGGCACCATCCTCTCTCCTGACCTGGTGCCTCTGCATGTGTCAAGGACCAATTCATGTGACACTTTCACTGGCTACTCAAACCCACATTACCTTCTCTGCACTTCTATAGATTTTTTGAAAATATTTGACATTTTTATGTTTATCTTTCTATGTACTGATCTGTTTGCAACTGTGAGCTTGTGCTCTTTTAAATAGACTATGTATTCTAATTCTTCAGAGACAAGCCTCACATATCAAATGTTTTAATATATCCTAGAGGATATTTTTAGAGACTTGGAGCAATATCTGTCTTGTCTTCCTATTACAGATTTTCCATTCCAGTTTTATTTGTCCTCTCTCTTCTTCCTTCCTCTTAGAAAAGTCAAACAAAGAACATCTGTGAATTGTAGTCATTGATTGTCCTTTCTGTCACTAAGTTATGTAGCACAACAGGTGAAGATGGGAGAGGAGTTGGGAAATGAAGTGATTCTTTGCCCTTGTGATTTCACCAAGAGTTTCTTCACCAATGATAGGGTCAAAACTCCACTTAGTATTTAACACATTAGAAGACTTCAGTAATTGTTCGATTTATGTTTCATTAGCTGTTAAAGCATCTAACAAAATTGGCTCTTTGTGTGTGCTCAACTATGACTCATAAGCTGCAATAAATATATATGCCCTAAAACTTTCAAAGAGGAAATAAAGGGGTTGATTAGGCGTCTAGGATATACCCATAAATCAGCATTCTCCAGAGGAATACTTGTCCCGTGAGGTGTTCTTTGAGAAGAGAGTTCTACTATCAAGAAAGTTAGAGAAATGCTAAAAAAAAATTCTTTTGCAATGTATATTAACAAAGTAAGGGCATTGATAAGTCCTGAAGTAAGAACTTTATTTAACCGAGCACTTTTAGAATTTAGTAGATTGTGGGACTTTTTTTTTTTAACTCTAAGATTTGGTTGTTAATCCAAATTCTTCTTTCTATTAAAAACTTGGAAGATCTAGGGATACTGAGCTCAGATTCCTAATGACAATACTATGCTGGGCTCAGTAGTGGCCTCTAGTTTAGATGGGGCATTTACTCTCTAATAGGCCACAGTCCTCACCTGTCCTTATTGTATTTCAGTACTTATTTATGTTGACTGCTTGGCTTCTGAAAGCATTTGAATTTGCAAACCCTGATACTAGATGTCAGGAGGTCAGTCACAGGAATATTTAACTTACAATGGGTGATCTCTACTTGGATGTAAAAAAGACATCTCAAACTTAACATGTCCAAAACTTAATTCTTAATTTCCCTCTCAAATCTGCTTCTTCCCCATCTTTCCCATCTCAGTAAATGACAACTCCATCTTTTAACTTGGTAAGGCCAAGAACCCAGGGATCATCCTTAATTCCTCTTTCTCTCTCACACTCTGCTTCCAAACCATCAGCGAATCCTGGTGGAATCTGCCCACTACTTACCCCCTCCTCTCCCTCCACCTTGGTCTGAGCCACCATCAGTTCTCACCTGGACTATTGCCATCATTTTCTAGTGGATATTCCTGCTTCTACACTCACTCAACATACAGATCATTCTTCACAGAGCAGTCAGAGTGATCCCTTTGAACCCTAAATCAGATTGGGCTGCCCTTCTGCACCAAGTCTCCAGTGATTTCTTACCTCTCTCCTAATAATACTGAATTGCTGACAGTAGTCTACAAGGTCATTCAGAGTCTGGTTCTGCCTAAATTTCTGATCCCATCTCTTACCACTTCCCCTCCACTTGGCTCTCTCCATCGAACTCCTCATATGTGCCAAGTGTGTTCCTACCTCACAATCTTGGCATCTGTGGGGTCCCCTCAGCCCAGCTTGTTCACACACTTGACTCAGTCTCCAAATGTACCCTCTTTGGACAGCCTTTGCTGCCCTTCCCTGCATGTCCTCACCACTCTCTGTCCTCTTAGCTCATTTTCTTTTTCTTCAAAGCACTGATCACCACTTGGCATGATATATATTTTGTATATTTGTATGAATTTTATATATATAGCTATATATACATATATGTATTTGTTTATCTTTCTATGTCTGTATCCCATTTCTCTATTTTCTAACACTGGCATGTAAGCCCCATGAAAACAGGTGTTTAATTTTGTTCAGTAAAGTATCCCTAGTCCCTCATACAGTAAGTAACTCGCATATGGTATGCTCAGGATATATTTGACTAAATGAATGAGGAGTGATGGAGAGAAGATTGTGAACCAGGCTCCAGGGGCCTTGATAGTTGTGGAGGAGTAATCACGAGGTCAGGAGGTGGTAACAAGGACAGAAGGTGATACAGTGGGGAGTTCCAAGTCTCAACAAGAATGGAGTTTGAGAGTAGAAGGATGGTCCCAAGGTAGCAGAGAGGAGCTGAGAGAACACAGACCCTTCCACCTGCTCCTGAGAGTGAATGTGTTGTGGAATAAGTGACTGAGGCTTATGAAGGAAATGATACCAGACAAAAGGGAAGAGTTGGGGACATTTTGTACTGGTGTTAAAAATATTGCTGAGAGTGGGAGGTATGTCTGTATTTTAAAACAGAGTTATTGTTTCCCAGTCAGTCATAGTACTTATTTTATGGTAACTTTAATATGATAGGGTTACTAAGTTTGTGACCCACTGACTGGACTTTGTTTCCATAATTATTTCTATATTCACATACAAGCATTTTAGAGAATTTTTAAAAATATACCTGTCTGAGACTACCCTGTAAAGACAGTTTCAATAGTTCTGGGATCAGGCCCAAGAATCTTCATTTTTAAAAGCAAGGCCCCTATTTGGAGCCAGTGATTATTTTTATTTGTATTATCATCAAGTCATATCAAAAAATCAGACACTATGGTTCTAAGAATGCATATTTTCCAGGTGATAGCATTTATTATGAGTGAATTATCATAGCTCTGCTAGGTTGGACCTTGTAAATCCTTGAAAAATCAAAGAAGAAAATACCATCCATTCTTTATAATGATTCAAAGTTTGCCAAAGCTTAGACATTATATCATAAAGAACATTTTAAGGGAAAAGTTATAAATAAGTCCTAAGAAGCTGGTAGTTAATCTTTATGTCAGTTTTTATAAAATCTGTATTCCGTATCATGGTCAATCCTGAACAAGTATGGAAGATTTTGACTACCTGGGTATCCAAAATGTTTCCTATGTATTATCAACACCAGTACATTTCAAAACCAACAGTGGCCTGTTCAGGTAATGTTCACTGATGACATGTGAAGACTGTGTCCAGCAGTGGTTCAGTGGGACTCCATGTGCTGGTATAACCAGGGGCTGGTGACATGACCACCCAAATCTGATAGGAGCAGCATCTGCTATCCATGCAACTTTCGGTATAAGGGAGGAAGTGCCTAGAAAACCAGAAAGTAAAAATGTTCCTCATCAATGTCTGTATTTTATGTACAGGATATTCATAACAAGTTTTCTTCTTGGGCAAACAGGCTGGCAAAAATATCTGCCAGCATATACATGAACTGAATTAGAATATGTCTTCTCCTCCAACTGAACCTCTGGAGCTTCTTCAGATAGATACCTTTGTTGAATAAAATAACCAAATCAGTGTTTTGAAAAAGTATCCCTGTCTTCTGAATGTGAAATCTGTTTTCTTCTTTGAGTTGTAAAAAATATAATGTTATCTCAAACAAAAATGTCCTAAGTTTTAGTAAGAAAAAGTCAAGCATCCCTGATTTGATACCTAACCTTCAATTTTAATCACCTCCAACCTTATCAGCAAGGGAGAATATAACTTGAAATCTGCCAGGAGGAGGAATATAACTTGAATTTTTAGCTCTATGTAGAATTCCAGTGGACAAAAGGATTTGCAGGATGACCTTGTAACCCAGCTGTTAGTTCAGAGAGAAGTACTAAACTGGTCTAAAAATCTGCAGTGTCCTCAGGAGAGAGATGCTGAAGAGTAAATCCCTTGGCGCTCAGTACTATATTTAAATTCTGGAGTTGCTTCCAATTTCAACTTGCCTTTCTGGGATTCCATCTATCCCATGGAATCAACTTTTCAGGACTTTGGACCAGTGTCAATGGAAAAATAGTGTTTGCTTGCAAAAATTCACACTGTGACCAACTTTTTTGATTTAGATGCATTTTGCAAATTGGGCATGCTGAAAAACTTAAATATTAGGTAATGTTCATGAACAAACTAATAGAACAACACCAGCAGCTGCTAATATTTCATGAGCTCTCACTGTGGAATATTGGAACTATCATCACCTTTTTCAGAGAACTAAACTGTGGCAAACAGTGTGAGATATCTTGCCTACGGCTAATGAGCAATGAAGACGGGATTTGCTCCCTGGAACCCTGCTCCTGGAGCCCCTGTTCTCACCCGCTCCACTATTTGATCTGCTGTAAAGCTTGGTAAGCTGATGTTCAGAGGAAGGGCCTTCTGTATACTTCTAAGTGAACTTTGTAAGACAGGGTTTGTCAATCACTTTTGAGTTATATATTGCCGCCTCATTTTTTCCCTTAGCAATAATAGTGATTTTTTACATCTTCATTGGCCTAAGAAACTACAGACCAAATGTTACCTAGACCAAAATGTTATCATAGAGTATGGGTGTCATAAGCAAATTCATGTTATCTGTGCTTTTCTGAATCTTCTGTGTTTTTACTACACATACTGTTTTTGGAATGAGAAGTTTTGATCATTTGTTTATTGAAAACAATTATTAGCCTTTTCCATTAAAAGCAATGAGCAGCCCACAGCCTTCTTGCTGTCACCACCGTTTGGAGATCCCTGTTGCTTTTGCTTGGTATTTACAGTATCTGTTCAGTCCAATTTGAATATGCTGAAATTGAGACCACTGGAAAGAAGTTTGCCACCTGGCACTCTGACACTTGTCACCCACAAATGATTCAGAACCAAACCCTACTTGGATAAGAATCTGTTCTCTGCTTTCTCTGGTGTGCCTGCCAAAGCCCTTTGGTTCTCTGGAGCTGCCTTTATCAGTTTTTCACTTTGGAGGTTATCTCTTACTTGAGATGACTGGTTTTAGATATTATTTTTATAGCAGCAAATTCATCTGTCAGTTCCAAGATAAGCAATGCCTATTAGGTTCTTGGGCATAACACCAAACGGATAGAGCACAGTTTAATGAGTTAATAAACCCTAGAGGGCCTCATTCAATAAGTTATTGAAAAGGCCTGGGAATCTGTTGTTTCCAGAAGCTTCCCCAGGAGACTGTTATTCATCCGGGTTTGGAAATCATCGCTTTTACAGAATACACTTTTAGGTGTTTCATTAGGACCACAAAAACATCATCCCAATGGACCATAAGTCTATAAACTGCTTTACTTGATTTTAAACTTGGACAAATAGAAAATTTTATCTCCCACTGCCCAGAATCCACTGTAACTCTTCTAGACTAAGTAAAGTACTCACAAAGGTAAAGGAAAGCTCTGTACATATTGCATATTTTATATTTCAAGTGCCAGTTCTTAACCTCAAATTCTAATGAAGAGCTGATTTTGTAAAAATTATTGTAACCAGTATTGATGAGGTTTCAGGGAAATGGACACTCTCATGCACTACTGATCAGCATGTTAATTGATTTTACTTTTTTAGAGGGAAATTTAGCAATACGTATCTAAAGTCTTTAAAAAGATTATACCATAGGACCCAGTAACTCAGCTTCTTAAAAATGTATTCTAAGGAAACAAATATATATGTAAAGATTTCTGTGCAAAAATGTTTATAAATTATTACTATAGAGTAAAAAATTAGAAACAGTCAAATGTTTAACAGCAAGGAGATATTTAAAGAACCTGTCTCATAGCCATATGGTGAAATATTGCACGGCTGCTAAAAATGTTTTTGAAGAATATTTAATACTGTGGGAAAAATCACATATTGATAATTGAAAAGAAGTTTATTAAATTGAAAAAATAGTGTAATTCCAATTTTTTTTAATAATTGAGTGTACAAGGGTACTTCAAAAAGTTCATGGAAAAATAGAATCAAAAGATAATATGGATCTTTCTGTGAACTTTTTGAAGTACCCTTGTATATATGCATTGAAAAAAAAAAAAGCTGAAAGTATACCAAGATATTGAAAGAGTTTATTGCTAGTTGTGGGTAGTTTTAATTTTTTTTTTCTTTTTCATTTCCCCCCCCAAATTTCTGCGGTGAATATGTATTTTTAAGATCCTATTTTGTGAGTTAATTTGTGTGTGTGCATCTGTGTGTGTGTGAGTATAGCTTTAAGACTGTATTTGGAATATAGTAAATATGATAAAAGTGTCAACAATTTTAATAATAAAAATGTAAGCCCTAACTCCGTAAGTATAAAATTAAAAATTAAATGAATGTGAAGAATATGTCACATGGGAAACTTGGAGCAAGTTTTTAAAACCATCTTTGAGGTGCTGAGGCATGAATTGAGCCACCTTTTGTTCTCCTTACCACTTATATTTAACCTCATGGTATTTTAATATGGGAACTTAGACACAATATATTATAGCAAATATTTATTCATTCTTTCATTCAGCAAATATTCATGAGTACACATGGATCTATCATAAATACACAACAATACACTCTTGAGTTTGCAAGGGTGATCAAAACAGTCCAAGTCTTCCGCCTCAAATGTACGTACATAAAAGTTAAAAAAGATGTATATGGGAGTTTTCTTTTTTGCTTGTATTATTAGCAAAATCATGTGACTGATTATTATACTGAAAACCTTTGTCTGTTCTGGGTAATTATGAAAGCCTTGTAGAAAATTACAAATTAACTGTAATGTTCTTTTGAAGTCATAGGGCACTGTTCTCCCGCTTTTTAAATTAACTCTGTATGTTCCAGAGCCTTTGCTCTTGAAGTGGCCTAATATTTGTCCACATTATTTGCCTTTTATTTATAACTGCTGTAATGAAGTGTGATTGGTATATGCTTTTACTCCAATTGCTGTGGTTTCTAGTGATTTTGTTATGCTGTTGTGTGTTAAGAGAACAGAAAAAGGAGCAAGTTCACCAGTAAGTTCTAGTTCTGTCTCCACTTAAAGGCAACCGTGGGAATCGGGAAGTTGTTTATTCCTATTCCTCTTATCACTTCACAGTCAAGATTGCTGAAATGTTCTCAGCTATCAGTGAACCACTTGATGAGTCCCAATGATATTTCTTATAGTGCAGGGTTTTCAATACAGATGAGTTCAATGTAGGGCTATAGCTGTTGATTCATGACTTTCATATTTCTGTGCAGGAAGAAACAAGACTTGTTGACTTTGCTTTTCTCCCTGCAGGGTTTCCCAGTTGTGCTGTGTGTACTTTTTCCAGCCACTACTTCTAAAATTTTCTATTTTCATTCATTTTAGTGCAGCTTATATGGAGACTTACTATTAATGCACTTCTGCCATTTTTCAGTGAGGGCAAGATAATTGTAATGATAGAGAAAGTAGCAGGATTACTACGTCTTCAGCCATGGCTTTTTGGCTTTGGAGATTTTAATATTTCATGCTATTGCAAAGAAAAAAATTTCCTTGAAGGAAATTATTAAGACAACAGCAGGCAAGTCTGTGTGCATCTTCTGCTGCAGGCATGCAGACAGATGCCATCACTGCTGTTGCTGACCTGCTGGTGAGTATTTAAGGCATCTGTCTCCACTCGCATCAACACCTTTCTCAGTCAATTCACGAGGTGGTGTGAACTAAGTTTACTGGGTTGACTGTGTAAACATGATGGCCATGTAAGGTATGGATTTATCTCTTCCAAAAGGGCTCCCAGGTGTCATACACCTGCAGGGTGTGTGTGGACATCTTTCTGTGGCAATAGGAATGCGTAAGGTTCCTAGACATTTATTCTTGTAGTGTCTATAACTGGGATAGTAAATGCCATTTGAGTGCCTGCTGCGCACCAGCCCCTGGGCAGCACTATGCATACACTAGGTGCCAACTCTGTGACTGAAATGTCTTGTAAGGTAGATATTATTATCTCAGTTTAACAGAAAGAGCATACTGAGGTTGAGAGAAGTTAATGACTTGTCTCAGTACAATGGTAAATAGCGGGATGAGGATTGGTGTGCTGGTCTGAATGCCTGTGAAACTTACGTTCTTTTTCTCTACACTGTACACTGCATCCCCAAAGTAAAAGCTAGCTGACTTACTCTTAGTTCTTTAAAATTAGAAATTGAGGTTGCTACACGGGTGGTGAAGAAATTAACCTTGAGGTTATACCATATTCAAGAGTGCCATAATCTTTTTTTTTTTTTTTTTTTGCTCATTTTTCTCTCTCTGTATCTATAGACGGTTGTGGTAAAGAGGCCTTTTGATAGGTTCAGTTGGTGTTGAGGACATATGCTATATGAAATTGCTGTAATTTTTAAATTTAAAATTACTTTTAACTTCAGAAAAAAGGCAATATTTAAAAGCTTAGACTCCAGAATAAAATCTTAATGTACATTCCAACTCTGACACTTACTGACTCTGTGCCCCTCTGAACCTCTGTGTGCCTCTGTTTAATCAGACATAAGAAATTTAACAGTGATTGCTCAAAAGCTTGTTGTGATGATGGAATGAAATAATCCATGTAAAGCATAGAGACGGGCTATAGAAAGCACAAATTATTAGCTGCCTTCATCATCATCAACAACACTATCCTATAGAGGTTACTAGTATCACTGAAATAGTGTTGCTATGTTAAAATTAGCTACAACTAGAAGAGAGACTAGACTAATAGCCAAAAGCTTAAAGAAAATAACGTTCAAAGTTTCTGAATTATTTGGCGTATTTTTCTTTGAAAATATTTTGTATAATTTATAAATATAAAAATGCATAGATAAGATAGTTAGATGAACAGTTTCAGTGGGGTTAACATTCAGAGAGCAATGGTCCAATTCTCTTTATTACTCTCCTAAATTTGTATGAAAAGTGAGTCTATGCAGAAATTTGTAGCCAGAGCCTAAAATATTTCCAGCAATTTCTTCATATCTTTGAAATGAAGTTGAAGTAAGTAAATGACAAAAAACCTGTTCAGCAGATCTTCTGGACTTTCACTTTGAGAGTCATATTCCTCTCTGCATGAGTTGCACTGAGCCATTCAGCTGTTAAGTGTTTCATTGTCTGTCTGTTTACCCACATCTTTGATACTGAGTATACTAGACTACATGGCAGACTTACACTTGCTGCCCAGGAGGTACTGAGATCAGTGAATGCTAACCCAGGGAACGTACTTCTACCAAATTAAAGAATACAGTGAAATAAGTGTTCTCAACTCCTGGTTTTAAGCTGAATATGCATCTGTTCCCTCTGAGCAGGGAAAGCAACGGATGGGTAAGTATTTCCACTTTGTCTGTGTGTTCTAAGTTTCTTAAAAAACTAACCTGTAAATTAAGTTATAATTTTAGTATTTGAGAGGAAACTCTATTTTAAAAGAATAATTAATGGGTTTATGTAACCCTTTATTTAACTTGCTTATATAACGGGTTCAGCACCTGAAGTTAGTGGCATGTGTTTCCAAGTCACTGTGAAAGAAAATGAAAATAGCTATCTCATGAAGAAAAGTACAAAAAATTACAGCACAAATTATGATCTTAAAGGAAACCTTGTGAAAAGAACTAATTTTGTAACTGAGGATGTTATAAAAATAAATTTGATATGTTCCCCCATTGACCAGTCATAGCTTTAAATCTAATAAACAAAAGAGCTGTTTGGTTAATCCACTAGATTTTTCTGTTTTAAAAGTTAGGTTCTTTATGTGTTTTCAAAAGTTCTATACTATTGGAGCTGTGATTTTCATAATTCCAAATAAAGCTAGAAGGTAGTTTTATGTCTAATCATGTGTTAATGATTGCTAAGGGACCATTCTCTACAAATTAATCAGAGAGCACTGAAAAATTCCAGAAATTTTTGACTGGCTACAATGTGCAGGTGTGCTAAGATGAGGTGGAATGGGCATAGAGTAGATTGGATACCAAGAAGAAGATGAATTTGTCCCTACCTTCAAGGAGCACCCAATATAACTAGAATTCAAGACAGGGCAAGGTAAATTAAAACTATCTTCTTTATAGCAGCTGATATTAAAAACAAATCATTCAAGTACTTAAATATTTCATTTAAAATAATGAACAGTTGGGTATATGATCACATAACTTCAGAACATGCTTTTAGTTTTAAAAATCGTGAATTTGAAGATAATTCAAGGTGGTGGCTTAATTTTTTATTGGGAAGACAACAATAGTTAGGTTCTAATAATATACAAATATAAGACTGGCAACATTGTACAAGAGCTGTTGGCTTCTTTGTTACATCCTGGAGGTTAAATGGAACAGCTTATTTTTAAAAGCTAGCTACAATTATAATAATGGGTATCATCTTGTAGTTTTATAAATTGTGCTTTTTTTTCGTAAAATATATACATACATTTGTGATAATAAATATTCATTTACTTACTCTGTCTCAGTAAACAAAATTTGGAGTTAAGATTTTCCACTCAGGTTGAATATATACTATATTGTACTAAATTTGAAATGAATGAACCTTTTATTTTTCTTCCATAATATAAACTATTTTGTAAAATTAAGTGGAGAAGAAACTAATACTGTGTTCTTTGAGCCAGTCCCTGGAGTAAGTATTTCACAGATGTCAGTCTTGGTTTGTTTGGTTTCTAACCCTGCTGATAATACAAAATTCTGGCAACATTTTAAGTAACCTAGGGTATCTATAGAGACAAACAAAACCCATTTTTATCACACTTTAAATATATTTACCAAATTGATTTCTTTGTCTGTGGCTTGATTTGGAAAGTAGGAGATTTAGTTTCCTTCCCCTGGCCAAGTCGGTTGAGTTAATTCTTTATTTCCTGGCTGCACTGTTGCCAAGGTCAAGTTTCTTTCCAGGTTTTGCTTTTCTTATGTTTTTGTCAGGGGGATGGGGAGGTTGGCAATGTATGCATGTTTTTTTGCCCAGCAACCTGAAGGAATGGGGATGGGGAGAGTCCTTGAAGAGATGCTTAGAACAAAGATTTCTGAGTAGAAAAATACAAGTAAGCAAAAGCAGTAGCCACATGGAACAGGGTTAATGCATGGCTTTACAAAACTGTGTTCAGCATCATTTGGTCTTCTGTATGATGGAAACATCACAAGAGCAGTTCTCTTGTCTGTTTTCTTCTCTGTAGCCCTGTCATCTGTGCCAGGCACAGTGTAGGTGTCCAATAATGATTTGATCATTAATTGAACAAATAAATGAATGAATGAATGAATAACACATTTCACTGGCAGTTTCTGGTCTTCTGCTCTATTACATTTTCTTGATTGAACATTTTTGTTGATATTCAAGTAAATAGTAGAAGAGGAACTTGCTGCTAAAATGTGTGATTCCTAAGTGGTTCTAATTCTTGATTTTAAAAAAATGATATCTTGGTTATTTATTTTTTCCCGTAGGAAATTATCTTTAATTACAAAGTAATTTACTTGTTGGTGGGAGAAGCATTTTATATTTCTGTAGTACAGTGGTCCCTGTATTTCTTTATTGCCTATGATACTTTTTTAGAAATATCACCTCATGCATTTATATATATATATATATATATATATATATACACATATATACTATTATGTTTTTTTATCTTCATAAAATTTACATTAGGGAAGTTTCACTCAGATGTATTTGAAGAGTACATGAAACAAGGTTTGTTTCCCTCTTACTGACTTATGTAATGTGTCAGGATAGTTTGGGGTTATTAATTAGTAGATTAATATAATTTAGTTTAATGTGGATTAACTGGTTTTAAATAAATTTTGAACTGTGATTTTCTAAAAATACTTTTCTTCAAAAGAAACATTAAGAGAAAGAGAATAACATATGCATGTCAGAATTCTCCATTTCAATAATAAACACAAAGTTTTAAAAGCACTTCTTCTAGAACAATGGTTCTCAAACTTTTTAGTACCAGGAACCCTTTACACTCTTAAGAATTATTGAAGACTTTAAAGAGCTTTTTCTATGCAGGTTATATCTATCAATATTTACTATACTAGGAATTTATTTATTTGTTTATTTAAAAAATATTTTTTTATGCAGCTAACCATTACAGGGATCTGAGCCCGTGACCTTGATGTTATAAGTCTGTACACTAACTAACAGATAGCCAGCCAGCCCTTGTATTAGAAATTTAAATGGATAACATTTAAAAATATTTATTTATTTAAAATTAATAATAGACCCATGTCATGTATTGTTAACCTAATTACATTTTTTATTTTTAAATTCTATATTTTTTAAAACAAATATTAGTGAAAAGAATGGTATTGTTTTACATTTTCACAAATCTGTCTGATATCTGGCTTTATGGAAGACAGCCGGATTCTCACATCTGCTTCTGTGTTTAATATATTACAGTATGACAGTTATGTATCCTCTGGAAAACTCCACTGTACTCTAGTGAGAAAATCAGAACAAAAAATTTTGATATCATTATGAAAGTAGTTTTCAACTCATAGACACCCTAAAAGGGCCTTGGAGATCTCCAGGTTCATGGATTCCCTATGAGAGCCACTGCTCCAGAAACTAGGCGGGTGGAAGGATGAGGAGCAGAGGGGTGGGAACTTCGACTCTTTATTTTTTATCTTTCTGTGTTGTATCTGAATTGTTTTCAACAATTTTAAACACCAAAAATAAAATGAAAGTGGGGGGAGGATGATTACCTCTCAAAAGAAGGTAGTAAAATTTTTGTTTCAACAACAAAAAAATTCTCATGATAGTTTCTAATTATATGATCTCACAATAAATCTAAATTTCAAATTTAGCTGATGTGTTTTAAATAGGATCCTATCCAAAATATCGAGATGAGCAAGCCAATTGTGCAAGTCCCTGGTTATTTGTTCCAACGTTGTCTATCAGAGATCTGAGCATACTACCAGTTTCTCACTCCACAGCATGCCTTTGCTTTGACTCTCCCGTGAAAGGCACTGGCACATTTATGGATAGTTGGCCACAATTCTAATTTCTTTGCTAATTCAAGCAAATCTGGGAATGGAAAGAGCAGAATCCCAGTTGATGCTTAAATTGTCCTGGGGTGCTGTGGCTGCCAGATTAGGAATTCTTGCTAATCCCTGCCCAACATTACATTGGACCCCAGATATCTGTTCTTATTTCCTCTGCTTTCTCACAAATTGGAGAAATAGAAACAGTTTCTCAATATTTTACATTGATTATTTTCTTTCTAGTAAATAACTTAGAAAGTACATTCAGATTGGATTTTTAAAATTTCCCACTATCTTTTTTTCAAGGTAATAGAAATAACCAAAATCTATGACCTCTTCCTATTTTCAAGGTGATAAAAGAACCAAAAGCTTGACATTTTACAATGAAATTAGGATAATCTGGCTCAGATCAAAGCGTAATTTTCTTCATAAAAAAACAAATGTTAGTTTAATAGTTTTGCAGTGAGATACCAAAAAGAGACCTCAGTAGGTAAATAAAATATCAGCGTTGTCTACTGAAATAGGGAAATGTTATTACCAGAATGAAAATGTTACATTTTATTTTCAGCCAATATATGAATACTAACTCCACTGAGTTATTTCTTTGGTGTCCTTCACATTTATCACCCCCACCCCAAAGAAAGTGGTTTATCTTTTTCCAAATATACAAGTAATATCTATTTATTGCAAAAACTTTTTTATATCAGTAAACGATTAAGAAAAATTATAAATCATCTGTAATCCTGCCATCTTTGTTTAGCTACCATTAACATTCTGAATAAATTTTGATTATATGTATAACAATATTCCACATACTTTTTGTAGCCTGATTTTTCAGTTGATAGACAGTATGGTGTTTTTTCTTTTTCCCCCCATATGAATAAATGAAGATCCATATTGCCATTTGGTATTTCTGTGTAAGTCTGTACTATTCTTGTACGTATGACATATTTTTTACTGTAATAAATAATGCTTTAGTAAACATACCTGTTCTCACATCTTTGCATACCTACCTGATTATTTCCTTAGGGTAAAGACTTAGCTGTGAGGTTGCTGGGTCAAAGGAGCATATACTTCTTCCAAAGCTTTTAAACATGATAGCAAAATTCCTCTTTAGAAAGATCATACCCAATTTATACTCCCTTTCTCCCAACCCTAATCCATCCTTGAATCTGATGGGTTTTAAAAGTCATTATTTTGGTTTTCATTTCTTTGAATACTTCTGAGGTTGAACATCTTTTTAAGTATTCTACATGAGTTACCTATTCGTGTACTTCACCTGTTTTTCTGTTGGAATATTGTCTTACTGATCTATAAATGCTGTTCATAGTCTTTGTAGAAGATATCTGTTGTTTATTGTATTTGATGAAATGTTTTCTTCTCTATGCATTTTTGTAAGAAACTCTAGAGACCAGACAGTGCTGAGGCTCTGATGTAGACCTTTCTCCTTGTGTATTGCCATTCCCCGTTGTAGAGACGAGCAGATATTTCTATGTGAGGTTAATGAAGTAGTGGATGCACCATTCTCATAAATGTAAAAATGCCATACATGCCTTATAGTTTTTATTTGATTATTATTATGATGATGATTACTATTTGTGTCCTAAAATTTTTCTGACTCCTTCTTTAAGGCTGAAACCAGCATTGCAGCAGAAATTCACCAGCAAATCCATAAGAGAGGAAAACAAAATCCTGCACTGACATATTTTTCTGACTGTTGCTACTATCTTTGGGCTCCTGAAGAACTTGCCGTTTTTGACATAGCTCACTGTTTTTTGCTGTGATCTCTGCAATCTCACCCCCATGCCCATCCATATGAGAAATGGGTTGTCTAACCCTGGCTGTATTTCCATTTATTTTCAGAGTATTCACATATTGGAGAGGACTGCTTCCTCTGGCACCGAGCCCTCTGTAAGTCGGCAATTGCTAGAACCGGAGCCAGTCCCCCTCTCCAAGGTCAGTAATGGAATGTGGTACTTTCTCTAATGGCATGGTGGCAGCTCTGGGGTCAATTGAACTGTGAATAACTTTTACACCTGACTTGCCTAAGACAGCTGTGATGCCATTTGTAGGGTGTCTCTTTCACTTCTTTTTGCCTCCAGTATGTAGAGTTTCTCTGCCCTGTGTAAGGCGAGAATAGATGAAAGTGGATTTTGCTGGGATTTGTAGGGTTATTAAGACCTTTTCTATTTTATGGAAGCCAGTATTGCTTCCTCCTCACCCTGCTCTTCCTCAGACTAGGGAAACATCTAAATTAATTTATGACTATAATGCAAAAATCGTAAGGAAGAGTCAAGGAGATACCATCTCACTCATGCCCACCCCTCCCTGAGATTTTTTTTTTTTTTTTCTTAAATTTTATTTTGTCGATGTACATTGTGGCTGATTATTGCTCCCCATCACCAAAACCTCCCTCCCTTCTCCCTCCCCGCCTCCCCAACAATGTCCTTTCTGTTTGCTTGTCGTATCAACTTCAAGTAATTGTGGTTGTTATATCTTCTCCCCCCCCAGTTTTTTTTTTTTTTTTTGTGTGTGTGTGTGTGTGTGTGTGTGTGTGTGTGTGAATTTATATATTAATTTTTAGCTCCCACCAATAAGTGAGAACATGTGGTATTTCTCTTTCTGTGCCTGACTTGTTTCACTTAATATAATTCTCTCAAGGTCCATCCATGTTGTTGCAAATGGCAGTATTTCATTCGTTTTTATAGCTGAGTAGTATTCCATTGTGTAGATGTACCACATTTTCCGTATCCACTCATCTGATGATGGACATTTGGGCTGGTTCCAACTCTTTGCTATTGTAAAGAGTGCTGCGATGAACATTGGGGAACAGGTATACCTTCGACTTGATGATTTCCATTCCTCTGGGTATATTCCCAACAGTGGGATAGCTGGGTCGTATGGTAGATCTATCTGCAATTGTTTGAAGAACCTCCATACCATTTTCCATAGAGGCTGCACCATTTTGCAGTCCCACCAACAATATATGAGAGTTCCTTTTTCTCCGCAACCTCGCCAGCATTTATCGTTCAGAGTCTTTTGGATTTTAGCCATCCTAACTGGGGTTAGGTGGTATCTCAGTGTGGTTTTGATTTGCATTTCCCGGATGCTGAGTGATGTTGAGCATTTTTTCATATGTCTGTTGGCCATTTGGATATCTTCCTTAGAGAAATGCCTACTTAGCTCTTTTGCCCCTTTTTTAATTGGGTTGCTTGTTTTTTTCTTGTAAAGTTGTTTGAGTTCCTTATATAGTCTGGATATTAATCCTTTGTCAGATGTATATTTTGCAAATATTTTCTCCCACTCTGTTGGTTGTCTTTTAACTCTTTTAATTGTTTCTTTTGCTGTGCAGAAGCTTTTTAGTTTGATATAATCCCATTTGTTTATTTTTCCTTTGGTTGCCCGTGCTTTTGGGTCGTATTCATGAAGTCTGTGTCCAGTTCTATTTCCTGAAGTGTTTCTCCTATGTTTTCTTTAAGAAGTTTTATTGTTTCAGGGTGTATATTTAAATCCTTAATCCATTTTGAGTTGATTTTAGTATACGGTGAGAGGTATGGATCTAGTTTCATTCTCCTGCATATGGATATCCAGTTATCCCAGCACCATTTGCTGAAGAGGCAGTCCCTTCCCCAGTGAATAGGCTTGGTGCCTTTGTCAAAGATCAGATGGCTTCAATGGAATCTCCATTTTCCTCCCCTTCTGGAATACCCATGACTCGGATATTTGAGCGCTTAAGGTTGTCTGATATCTCTCTCAGATTTTCTTCCATGTCCTTGATTCTTTTTTCTTTCTTTTTGTCTGCTTGTGTTATTTCAAACAGCCCATCTTCAAGTTCAGAGGTTCTCTCTTCAACTTCGACAAGCCTGCTGGTTAAAATCTCCGTTGTGTTTTTTATTTCGCTGAATAACTTCTTCAGTTCAGCAAGTTCTGCTACATTTTTTTTCAGGACATTGATTTCTTTGTACATTTCCTCTTTCAGATCCTGTATACTTTTCCTCATTTCATCATGATGTGTTTTCTTGTATCTCATTCAGTTTCCTTAGAATTATCACTCGAAATTCCTTGTCAGTCATTTCAAGGGCTTCTTGTTCTATAGGATCTAGAGTTTGAGATTTATTAACTTTTGGTGGTGTACTTTCTTGATTTTTTGTATTTCTGGTATCTTTTTTTTTTATGTTTATTCATTGTGGCAGGGGGTTTCACAGTCCACCGGTTTGCGACTAATGACTAACTAGGATGTTGCTGTGGTTGCCTATTTCGTATGGCTACCTCCGTGACTGCTCAGTTGGCCTCTAGTGCCTTGTGTGTGTGGTTGCCTAGGGTCTTGGGCTTCTCCGGGGAGCCACCTTTCTGGTCAGCTTGGACTCTGCTGGGCTGGTGGATCACGTACCACAGGGTGTGTGATCTCTGTTGAGCTTTCACTTCCTGTGCAGGACTTCTCCCTGTTCCGTGTGCTCTGGCCCAGGCTGTTGGATCATACAGTGGCGACCCCACAGGGTGTGTGGTTTCTGTCGAGTCTCCGCCTCCCTGGCCGCATGTCTCCCCACTCTCTGCGCACTGTGCTGGGCTGGGGCCTATCTTCTGCAACCCTCGTCTATCAGCTGGGCCTTCAAGACCCTGCTCGGCACCGCCTCTCCCAGGAAGTCTACAGGGTTTCTGCTAGGCACAGACGACCGGTCGCTCTGGGTGCCTTTGTAGCACTGTGTAGATCTTTCTCGGGACTTGTTCACCTTTGTATCCCCCCGGTATAAACCGAGTCTAGCGCCCGCCTGCAGCCAGCTCTCCGGCAGGTTCAAGCAGACCTGGGAACTCTCCTACCACACTATTCCCAACCAGAAATTGGTTAGTCTTTTTTCCGAACTGGTGGCCGCAGAGATGGTATCTGCCTCCCAGTAACAGGAAGTTTACCGGGGCCGGAGTCCAGGGTGTGGTGGAGTGACAGTCGGCCCGCCCGTACTTCCTTGCCCTCCCGACACTGGCCGGGGACGCCCCACTCCACCAACCCGCCAGAGAACCCCGGAGGGAGTGGGAGGGGAGGCCGGCCCGCAGGCTCCGGAAAGCCCCGCGCCGGGCCAAGCAAGTGGGAAGGCTCAGTGACGGCCGAGCCGGGCGGAGCTGCCAGCACCTGTGAAAATGGAGGCAGCCCCGGGGTGGTGAGTGGCCTGGTGATGCAGGCGGAAGCCGGGTGGGCGTCAGACCCCCAAACAGGGCTGGTCCAGGGGTCACTCACAGGGTTGTGCCAGGTCGGGCGCTCACTCTCTGCCTCTGGTTTGCCGCCTTCCCCGTTCTCGGCTGCTGCCGCCTTGTGTTGTTCAGTCACGGTGCGGCTCGGGCGCTCCCAGGAATCTTCTTTAATGTCAGCCTGAAACCTCGAATCCTGAATAGGGCAGCTGGCCGCCTTCAGCGCGGCCCCAGCCTCTGGGATCCTGTCTGCATCCACAGCAGCCCTGGCGCTGTGTTCCCTGTTTCGAGACTCGCTTTTGCAGCTAAGAAACAGTTCTTTTCCTGCTCCACACTTCAAAGCTGTTGCCTGTAAATGAGGCAGCCTCTCCTGCCAGGGGCAAAGTGGCGGTCACCCCCCACGACCGGCCAGCAGCAGCGGTCCTCCCTTAAGAGATGGCAAGAGGAATGTCCACAAGTTTCCCGGCTGCCTGAGGCCCAGTGGCCGCCTTTTCCACCTCAGCTACTCCGCGCCAACCGCCGCAGCCACCACCATCTTGAAAACCCCCTCCCTGAGATTTTTAATGGGCTGGCAGTTCCCTTATTGAGAAACTCTGAAAATAGAATGCATGTGGATTTTGAATTCAAATATAAAAATAGCACTTTATTTCCAAAGACAGTTAACTTCTAAATATGTAAAACCAATCCTTCCACTTTGCTTTTACTATATTAAACATAATCCTTTATAAGAACATTTTACTACCCTAGTGTTAGGAAATATATACACTTGTATCTCTTTATAATTTGAAGATATTACAAACTATAAAGTTCGTTTTATCAGACAAGTGTAGACTGCTAAACTAAGGAAAGGGAGGAAACTCTAGAAAATAATTTAGAGAGAAATAAAAAGTGGTCTGACTGCCATTTGAATAGCAAATAGGGAGTGTATACTTGGTAAATATAACTAGTAATCTCCTTGAAACATCAGTTCTCTTTTACAGTTAAAGGAAAGGAGAATAAACATAGCAGCAATGGAAAAAGGTGGCTAACATTTATTGAGCACCTACTTTGTGCCAGGCACTGGATTAGAACATGCATTTTCTCACTTAATCAGCCCCCAACCCACTGAAGTGGGTACTAATACTATTCTCACTTTGCTGATAACTATGGCATAAGGCATGAAGGCCTCAGCTTGCTCAAACAGCAGTTTCCCATAGAGAGATGTGGCTATTAGCCCAGCTCACAGCAGCTGGTGCATGAGTCCACTGGCCTGATAAAGGGGTCTGGGTTGGGCACCAATAACATCCGCTACCTATTCCTTCTCCATGGTGTTGCCCATTTGGACCTTGCTGTAGGACTAATCAACCTTTGTTGTGTTTTTCTATTATTTGATACCACATCTGTTGAGGCCCCCATGAAATTAGAGGGCCACCTCCAATCCAGATAGCATAGCATCTCACCATCTCTCAGCCCCTTTGAGAGAAGATGGGCTTCCAGGGCACTGGTTGGTAATGGAAGAACTTTGTTTGAGGTACACATTGTCCTGGCTCAGGATTGTTCAAATTTTATGTTTGATGCTTTCGCCTCCTAAAACATTTTTCCATACCCCCACCCCACCAATCCACTCCCCCACACACTCACACTCACACATGTGATAGTATACCCTCAAGAAAGGAAATGTCTCTCTTTTTTTTCAGATTAACAAACTGTGTCTATTCTTAGATTACTTTGTTTTTATTTATTGTTGTTAGAGTAAACGTGTTTTTAAAACTTCTATAATACCAAAAAAGTTTGTATATTTGACTTATGTCAAGTACTGACATGATAATATTAGGGATTTTGGCTCTGTTTCTGTTCTAAGAAAATCTAGGAAAATTGGAGACTTTTAAGAAGAAAACAATTATCAATTGAAATTACAAAAAAAATCCTTAATTTTCAGAAAGTAATTTTAGTTTTCTTAAGATAGACCTAGTGTACTAAGCATAGAGGGAGATATTTCGACATAATGACAAATAGGACATAGAAGTTTCTATCTTGTACTGAGATGGGTTGTTTCATTTCTTACACACTTTATTTGTGACATTATCATCATCATTTATAATTGTGATGATAGGAGAACGTTGCTCTGGTGTTACCTGTTGCCTCTGGCAGTTTGACAGCTTATTTAACTGTAAGAACTGTATTAGGATTCTTTTCTATTTCTTTTGCTGGGCTTAGTAATATTGCATCAGAGTGAATGAAATTATTTGTATAGAGCTACCTCATTTATGCTTAAGAAACATTTTAACTTTTTGCCTTTTCTGTCATCCTTTTTTTCCCCCTCTGCAGTTAAACTCTCAAAGAATTTTTTAAAAGCACTTTGATAGAAATCAGTAGCCATAGCTTCACAGGGACAAGCTGTTATTACAATCTGAGTTTAATTAGAAAAAAAAATTGGAAAGCATTTGTACTTACTATTAAATGATTCCATTTCCACAAGTTGTACTGAGTATTTTTCATGATACATACACAGAGAGAAAGAGAGAGACAGAGAGAGAGAATAAATCAAAGATAAATACTAGCCTTCAAATAAGATCTAGCCAGAAGTAAAAATGTTACTCTTTTAGAGATACTACCCATGGATGGGGCTATTGAAAATGCAAATGTTATTAAGTACAGCTGATATCTCTCTAAGAACAGAGAGAGCTTTAATAAATACATTTACTTATATATGGAGAGGGTTTATTTTAATTTCTTGATTATACCATTTTTTGTAAAAATCCATTTTTGGGGGGGTAGAGTGGTTATCTACTTTGCTGGTGAGAGTAGAAAGCCACAGAAACTGGACTTTTTATAAGAACCTACTATTTTCTCCTATTATTCTAACATTATTCATAAACAGTGCTCATTCATTGAATTGCAGTTTGATGTTAAGAAATGGGGATGCCAAAGCGCTGCTTGGTACTCTCAATGATAATGCCACCATCACTTGTATTGTCTAAAAATTTGGTATACTATATAGCCTGAAATTGTCTCATCAGAAACCTTTTTTTTTTAATCACTATCTAATTAACAGTTTTGACCAATCAAGATCAATCAGTTTCTTACAGATAGAAAACCATTTCTTGGGTTGTTACAGATCCATTAAAGATTTCTTAATGTTGCCAAGTGAACACTAATAGGTGTGTTTCTATAAGGTCAATACGGTAGTTCATTCTCTAGGGATTTCTGAGGGATGACTAAGAAGATGAAGAAAAAACACTAGTCCTAGATTGTTTTCCCTTGAGGGGAGAGGGGTAGTTGTGGGGTTGGGCTTAGGTAGGACAGAAGCATGATGCCAGGTTTGGCGGGCTTTTCAGAGGCCAGAAGCATTTCCTAGCCTTAATGATATAAGAATGAAGCCATGTCTCCTGGAAACAACTCTGTGTAAAAATCCCACCCCATTTACATATATTTAGATTTAACATAGATTTGACTTGGCCATAGAGCAAGTAGCTTCTTGGATGACAGGAGGAAAAAGGAGAAAAGAGGAATGGGTGGTAAACACTCAGTTTTCTCCCTCCTGTCCCATGACCGACATCTGTAACTGATTACGGCACCTTTTCCTCTGAGCCTTGTCAGAGTCTCACAGTCCTTTAACAGATTTTGGGCAGCCACCACCCAGCTATGATGCAGCAAATCCATCTACCCTGAGATGAATTCCTTTGGTCAGTGCTGTTGAGGCCTTTGTTGTGTGGTCTACGGATGATTTGTGATAACGTGTCTTTTCAGAAGGCAGCTTTCCAAGTCAGTTTGGGATGGGACATTCTGTCAAGGGGCCGGCCCTGTTCCATGGAAACTGCATCCATCTTTCCGAAGCTAAGCCTCCCTATACTGCGGACAGGATTGTAGTAGTTGTGGATGGGATGTTGGGAGCCACTCCTGCCTAATTGTTAACAGGGCACATGATGGTCCAGATCTCATGCCTGAGATCTAGAATATGGGGTATTAAAGTGTTTGCTAGGTCAGTGATTACTTTAAAGCTGTATGGGCCCCTAGAGATCACCTGGTCCTGGGATTTTAAAACCTAGGATGCTGCTAAGGGCCAGGTAGCTAACAGAAGCAAGCCCAGCAGGGATTATGGCAACTGAAGACAGGCATGCTTCCCTCAGGGCAGGTCCGATGTCTCCAGATCACATAGGCTTTCAGAAATTCTGGATTTTTAAAGTCTGAAATTTTCTGATTTATAAACGTTGACAATTCTTTTTTAAAAAAATTTTTTTTTTAATGTAAAAGAACAAAGCATGTCTTATGGAAGAGGACACCATAATTTAATCAATTTGCAGCAGAGGAGCTGGGAATGTGAGCTCTGGAACTCAGATTTTTGGCCTTGCACTCTGCTGCCCTTTCCACAGGCTCCCAAGGGTGTGTATATCTTTGAGAGCCAGAGCTTCTCGGTGTGTGTCTGGAAAGTAAGGCATTTTAGGCTCACTTTGAAATGCACGCAGCCTCCCCAAGAGGAAGCATGACCGCAGCACTGTTCTTCAGTGTTAATAACAAGTTACAAGCCGCTTCAGGCCACTGCAGACTTTCTGTTTCTACACAGAAAGTCAGGTCCACACACTAATTGAACATTTGTCATCAAAACAATGTTATTTTGAAATTTTAAAGTGCTTCTGTGCGCACAGATTAGCTGTCTGGAGAAATGCATTTTAAACATTCTGAGTACAGGCAATCGAACTTCCATTCGGCCCCAAATAGACGAGGTGGCTCCAGTGAGTCTCTGATGGACCTGCATACCTCCGAGTCCACCTGTGAAACTCATTTTCACTTCAATTAGATGTGCCTGGCTGTGTTTGATGTTCTCATTTGCTCCAGAATGCTTTTCATACTTCTGGTGGGGTTAGTGTTGCTTCAAAAGCTACTTCCACTTAAGAATCTGCTTCAGTGTCATCAAGCACCAAGAAACATGTGATTTGTTTTTCTTTTTTTCTCTCAGGAAGCTGACAGCTGGGAAATTATAGAAGGGCTGAAAATAGGCCAAACCAATGTCCAGAAACCAGACAAACATGAAGGCTTTATGCTGAAGAAAAGAAAATGGCCTTTAAAAGGCTGGCACAAGGTAACATTTTGTCATATCAGGCTCGGGTCATCTTCAGAAATAGAGAGGATCTTATTTGCTATCATTAGTGGAAAACTAAGTATGATTGTATGTGTAAAAGTAATTTTCAGGGCCTCATTTTAACCATATGGGTTGCAATGTATTATACCTACTTGAGTCTGAGATCTGTATTATATGTATTCAGGGAAAAAATATTTACATGATATTTAAAATCCAGTTTGTACATATTGTGATCTAATCTGTTTTTTTCACTTAAATTGGTATGGATATATTCTCATTAAATATTTTTTAATGCATGCATGTATTCCATTGGATGGATTTTTATTATATATATCACCGTTACTGAACCAATTTCCTATTGCTTGATATGTCAGACATGTCTAATTTTTTACTGTTATGATGTGATGAAGATCCTTATTTACACATGAATTTCTGTTTAGTTCCTTGGGATACATTCCAAGGGTTATTCTTACCAGTGCAAACTAAAGTTGGAAAATCGCTGATCCTGGACTTTTGTTTATTGCACTTTCAAGTATATAGTTTATTCCTTTCTCCCCTCCCAGCTTTCTTTTTCAATCTGCCAGTTTTAATTATAGAGAAAATATTTTTTACTACATTGTTGCCACACCTGAGTAGCAAGAATTAAGTGATGCTAAGGAGGAGAAAGTTGTCTCCATTTTCAGTTGTCTTCCTTTGATAGACCACCTGTATCTTCTCTAAAATCACTGGAACAACAAGTTCATCTGCTTGCCATCTCTGCCAATAAATTTCATCTCAGGGCAGAGGACATATTGGCCCCAATGGCTGGGTAGTGGCTGCTCACTGGCTCAATGTGGGGAGGTTATGCATTATAACTTCATTGAGGAGATATTTTATGCACTTTAAGGGAAAGACTTAAAAGTGAACAGATGGGAAATGTTGCCCCAACTCCTTGTCTCTGAAGGTAGAATAAAAAAAAAAAAAGGTCAAAGGAATTTCTGGCTAATGTGCCCTCTCCTTTGTCAGAAACTTTCTGCCCTGAACCTATATATTATCCTGTCAGGTTACAGCAATAGCTATGCTAATTGTATGGCTAGGCATTTCATAACTAAAGCCAAAATGTTTCATTATTTTAGTTATACTAAGTTTCCATTTGTATTGTCAGGGCTAGGGCTCAGACCCCTCAAACCCATTGTACAGACTGGATCACAGACCCCTCATATGCCCGGCTGGGTCACCAGACCCCTCACACACAGGTCCATACTAGGTAATTGGGAAAGATCCTGGGAGCCATTGGCAGACAACATGAGCTCAGTCCTCAGAGTCCTCAGCAGTGGCGGCGGTGGCCTCCCAGAACATCCCAGGGATACTGGCAGCAACAGCCACCAGCAGCAGTAGCAACCCCTGCCAGGGGGTGGGGGTCCCATGGATCAGAGCCACTCATCCTTTATACTTATGTCCATAACCCAGGACACCTGGGTGCACACACACAATTACATTAGACAATAGCCAAGGAATACCTGGCACACATGCATATTTACATCAAATGCTCAGCAAGATTCTGAACATCTGAGGGGCCCTGACCATTTTCCTATATTTTCCCTACATATCCCAATGCCAATGATCTCTCCCTCCATCTTCGTCCCTCCTTAGATTTGGGCCAACTGACCAAACTCCTTCCTAAGATCGCCTTTGCCTTTCATTCGGATCTTACCACTTTGCATTTCTCCAAATTGATGGCCTCACTACTCCCTTTCCCCATGACACCCTACAGGTTAATTTTCCCTGCTAAAATTCTTTGATAGAAATGGAAGAATAGGGAAAAAAGTCAAAGAAATTTTGTGTGAATTGCTAACTTTAATCTGGCACTCTCAGTCCACACTTCAGCAAAACTAGCTGTGGTTTGACAGCAACTTTCTAGACCATGCTTTTGAACATTTTGCTATGTAAATAACAGGACGGCCTGCCTCACGTTGCCTTTTCTTCTGATTTCTACTGTCACCATATACTTATTCACTGCGTCAGCCCATTTGATTGCCCACGTCAAGGGAATGGAGTAATCAAGTGTTTCTCAGCTGTAGAGATTCTTTCTTCCAGTGTTTATTGTCCCCCAGAACCTGTAACAAAGGGGTTACAGTGGCTTTTTGTGAGTTCTATGCAGGGCGTCCCCAGGCCTGACTGCCTGCCACCTCAGCAGGTAAGAGTTCCTGAGTCACATAAAAACTTTCCAGTGGAGTCATTTTCCAGCAACAGAAAGACTCCCTGTCTCTGTACAAGTAGAGAAGGGCACTGGACCCATTGTTTGGTTGGGTCCTGGGAGCTGTTTGTTCTCTTGTGAATTGCCGTGGGAAGGAAATCAACAGCAGAGTTCCTGAGTGCTTGTGGAGCAAAAATGGCTAAATCCACTCAGACTGGACCAGGATCATCTTGGAGGAGACCAAAATAGCCAAAAACCTCTTTCTTTTACCCTTAATGTAGTTTAGAAATAATTTTTAATCTCTTTCACTAATAGTGGAATACAACTATTTCACTAAGCGGAGATGCAGTCATATTGCTAAGGCCACTTAAACTTTCAGATAATTTATTATTCACAGATCTAGTTCACTGGCTTCTGTAATGGACATGAGCATTTTCAGGAATTATCATGGTATCCACAGGAAATTCAGTTTACCTCCATCGTAACAAATTCGCTGCAGAATTGTGTAGAGCTCCTCACAGAATCACTGTGACTTAGCCCAGGTTATTCTCATTTCTCACTTTCAAAAACATCCCAATGTGGTTCATTCAGAAGGTTTTAGCTGCAGGCCCTGAGAGTCCCTTCCTATTAAGAAAAAACAGTGTTGAAAAAACTCCATTCTCATTGGATTACTTATAAAAGAGCCTGTAGATTAATAGTATAGAACTAGAGCTCTGATCTCCTTACCATTTAACGTGACTGACAGTTGCCAGATGCACTGAATCCAAATACATTAAAGTGATCAAACATATTGATTACTACATGCCAAGTAATGTTACACACACCTGTAAATGTTTTATATAATTCAAACTACAGACAATAACTGGGGGTGTTTGGTTCTTGCAGCGTTTTTTTGTCCTGGATAATGGAATGTTAAAGTATTCAAAGGCACCACTTGATGTAAGTAGCACACAAGACATGTTTCAAAGATTGATTTAGAATTCTGCTTGAAGTGAGTAAATACTGTAATTGTGCAAGCCTTGTGCTTTAGTTACCAGCTTTGTGCACGTCTGTGCCTGTAGTATTTAACAAGCTACTAAACCTCATGTTCCATACAAGGTGTGTTTTATGCTTATACTGAAGATAGCGTAAAATCTCAAACTAGTGCATAAAGATTTAATTTAACAATTTTAGTGTATGTTATTAAAAACAGAAGCTTAACCTAAAAGTTACACACTAATAAAATCATCATTTCTCTCTTGGAGAGAAATCACACATAGACTTTTTCTGTATCTCTCAATAAACTCTGCTTTATGTGCTTTTTTGAGATTTAAAGCAATGTTTGCTCCTGTCAATGTCCTTTTAAAAACTATTTTTTGAACTTCATTTCTATTTCATAATCTTTTTATCTTGGTAATCCCAACTCACTGAAATTATTCCAAATTATTTTTCTTTAGCATACAAAGTAGTTTACATGCAAAACTGGAAAATTCCCTCTGTCATATCATTGTGGTGTAGGGGAAATAACAGAGGGCTCAGATTTCAGTTTTGTCCCCATCTCTGCTATTGAATCAGCTGTGTCCTTGATCAGAAGAGGGCAGCCAGAAGGAAGAGTCGGCTGCTCCCTGCTCTCTAGCCCCAGATGCCCAGCTCTGCCTCAGCAGCTGTCTTCCAGCTGATTACTCAGGGATGTTCTGGGTTATAGGTCAAAGACTGAACACAGTTATTTTAGGAACCACTAAAGATGTCCTTTGAGGGGGATATAAGCTGTGCAATATAGAATTATGAAGAATTAGCATTATATTTTATGCCAAAAAACAGGAATAAGATGAATAGTTTTATTTACTGAAATCGGTGTGAATCACCACAACTTCAGCTATCCTCAGTTTAAGAACCTTAACGTCAGACTCTTCACTATTTTCTCTTTGTTAAAGATGTAATATTCCACTTCCCATAGATAAGTTAAATATTACCTTGAGTGCACTTAAATACAGAGATACATTGCATTATATATCCTTCCAGCATATTTACTAGTCTTTTGATTTCAGATTCAAAAAGGGAAAGTCCATGGGAGCATAGATGTTGGACTCTCTGTCATGTCAATTAAAAAGAAGGCTCGGAGAATAGACCTTGACACAGAAGAGCACATCTATCATTTGAAGGTGAAATTGCTTTTCAACAGTTTCTCTGCCATTAGCAGAGGAAGTGATGTGCCTGCCTCAGTGGTAGACCTTCTCCTCTTGTTCATTGTTTCAGGTGAAATCCCAGGACTGGTTTGATGCGTGGGTCTCTAAACTGCGCCACCATCGGCTGTATCGTCAGAATGAAATTGTGAGATCACCAAGAGATGCTAGTTTTCACATATTTCCTTCAACCTCCACTGCTGAATCCTCCCCAGCTGCTAATGTGTCCATTGTGGATGGAAAGGTTTGACTTGTTTTATAAAAATCAGCCTGGAAATTGCTTAGAAAATTATACAAATGCATAAGTGAGGCTCATTTGAAAAAGCCAATAAGAGGAAGTTTGCTTTGTCAACTAACACTCAGAAGAAAACAGTGACATTTGGCATCAAAGTTAATCACTAGTGTAGGTTAATCAGAAATGTAGATCACCAAGAAAATTAAGTTATTTTTTCTTTCTATGAATGGACTACAACCTAATTTTATGTGTCTTTGTAGGAATATTAGGAAGTGGAATAAACATGTGTTTAATTAGCACTCAGAAGAAGATCCCAAAGTTTTGAAAATGAAACTTGCTTTCTTTCCTTAAACTGTAATGTATACACAACCCAGAGAAAGGCTAGTAAATTTCCCGTGAAGTTAATGCAAGTGGCTTGATAATGTGACAGTAATATAAGCAATAGCCTATTCGAATGACCTGGCACTGTGTTAAGCCAATGTCAAATCACTCATTCATCTCTAATCTTTCATATAGCCAAAGTTCAGAGACAGTAAAGAATTTGTACTGATGTGACATAGCCATTAAACAGCTGAGCCAAAACCTGAACCCACATGTCTGTTTCCAAAATCAGTGTCCTTTCCATTATACCAGACGAAGGGAGGCTAAAGTTGTTCCTCAGGCTGTAATGAGTTTAATTCCTATGTTGTTGAACAGTTAGAGATGTTGCCTGTTAAAAAGTCAAGGTTAGGACAACAGGCAGGGAAACAGCTGTTTCTGCCTTTGATTCCATAATTAACTTTCCTGAAACATAATCACATTGCACAGCCCAGGGGTGCTCCAGCTTCACACTTGGCACCTGAAATTGGGGACAGAGACAGCTGTGAGGAAGCTGGCTGCCACAAAGAGTTGAGTTCAAGAACATTCCAGTGAAGATTCTCTTTCCTTTGTTTGCTTACACAGGAATGTATATAATACATAGATCCAAGTTTCCTTTGTAAAGCATTAGAAAACCTTGTGGAATATCCGCAAGACTAACACACAAAGCAGATTAAATAAAACATTACTATATTCTGTTTTTGTTATTTCAATAGAAATTACTTAGGCAATTTTTGCTCAATCCCATTAGTTGTATTTCGCAAGGCTCTCAAACCTTTCATTATTTCATTCTGGCTGCAGCCTTACCAAGGGCTGTTTATTTATCTTTCTCCTAGGAATGTGGTGTTGGGTGGACCCTAATACCAACCAGTTCTGAAATAAAAGGAACAAACCAGGATGTCAGGGAGTTAGGAAGGTTGAGAACTTAACACCTGCTCAAGACAGTCTCCAAGTTTCTCTGGGCCTCCTGTATTTTCACCACAAGGTAGAATGAATTCTAGAATTAGTTCAAATTAAATGAGAAATGAATCCCAAATGGATCTTTAAAAAATATAAATTTTTAATTCCTTGGTTTTTCTAGCTTCTGACTGTGTCATTGGCACACAGTGTTGATAAAAAATATATTATATTCATCCCTTGTGTAATTTATTAAATAACTTGGATGATATCTGAGAATGGAGAACTGAAACTAAATCTTCTCCACTGTTTGCCTTGGAATAAGAAAGCTTTTCAACTCTGGCTTTCACAACAGATCTATTGCTCTAATTACGAATGACATATCTCTAGTATCTAACTCTGTAAAACATTTCCATTACATTTATCAAAATACAACAAAGAGTGAAAAGAGCTTTTTATCACTTCGCTTGCCTTCTAAGTATCAAATTATTCAACTCCCATATGTTAATTGGCTTGTGGTCCTGTGTGGGTAATAAATAAGTCTGGATTTGCTAAGTATGTGTATCATTCATTCCATAATGATTTAGAAGAGACGCAATCAGTTGTAACTGAATATTAAATTTAAATAGGGAGTTTTAAGGTTATTTTAGCTTCTTGGGAAATAAGTTTCTGCTTTTTTCACTTAGTGTTTACTGTATTCACCTTAGTATCTACATCTATTTCACATAAAATTCCTTTAATGGAAAGTCTATTAGCTATAGATAATAACTTGTCAAGAATACCCTTTTATATATTATAACTTTCGATGTTCATTCAAAGCATTGCTAGGTTGCTTGCTAATGGATAATGTACTTAGGAATCCTGAGTTAAAAGTACTACAATAAAGACACTGTATCAAAGACAACTTACTGAGTAATTAAAAATCATTGGGAATTTGAGTTGGCAGGTCCTTGTGAATATGAGATGCAACATACTTGAATGTTGTCCTCTTCATTGAATGGTGGAGCAACTTAATGACAGCATTGTTACTGTTCATGGATTTTACCTGGAATATACACTGAGAATATACCACATTTAGCCAAGAGGCTTCTTCCATGTTTTGAGTATACCCTTTCTTCCTTTCTTTTTAAATGTTGCTTTGAAGATACTTGTATTTTTTAAAACTCGTTTAAATGTACTGTTTCTGCTTTGTGTGACCATACACTTTATCTCTGCTTTTGTTTGTTGTAGGTGCAACCAAACAGCTTTCCATGGCAGTCCCCTTTGCCATGCAGTAATAGCCTCCCTGCGACCTGCACAACTGGCCAGAGTAAGGTGGCAGCCTGGTTACAGGACTCGGAAGAGATGGACAGATGTGCAGAAGGTCAGTTTTTGCCCTGTTTGGGCTATGAGAATAAGCCAAAAAACCAAACCAAAACAGAAACTAGAGAGGTGCTACCTCTTCCACCCTGGCCCCCTTGATGGCCTTGATGTTTCCTTTTTTCTATTTTTATACACCAAATCCTTCTCCATCCCATTACTCAGGCTTCTTACCAGTCAGTTCTCCAGCACCCTCAAAATTGTAGCTAGTGTTTGCCCTTACTCTGACTTCCACCACTTAACCTTCTCTCTGCATCTCTGTACCCCTCCTTTCTTCTGGCCTCCTTAGCCTCCCACCCCTGCGACCCTGGGGTCATCACACAGAGGGAAGCCTCTAAGGAGAGCCCTCTGCCCATGCTCCCAGACTCTCTTCTCTGCCCTCCTTGCTAGGTTACTTCCACGGCTGCCTTCTCTGCTACTCTTTCTTGTTCACAGAACAAGCATGTTTCCTGACAAGCCAGCAGTAAATGGTGAAATTCGAGTGCACTGCACCTTAGATCCACAGTCACTCATTTAGCATTCCAGTATGGACGAGTTATTAACTATGCTGACTAGTACATGATTTCCTCACTCTGCCGTCTCTGAGCCTCCTAATCAACTTTTACCTTCTCCAACCTTGTAATTAGCCAGAGCATGTTGGTCCATACTTGATCCACTGCTCATTTTCATTCTATGAGACAGTTTTCATTTGACCTGAATGTCTACAGTATTTTTATTAGCCCTCTGAGACACCCACATCCCAAACTCGATCTTTGTGTGAAAACATGATTTAAGAGGCAATCTATATTCATAAGTAATGTCCAGCTGACATTCCATAAGAAGGGTTTTACTTCAAGGTATTCACAAAACACTCAGACTTTAATTTCAGTATATTAACTTTAGGTTGAGGAAGAATCTAAGCTTTACTTTCCTAGAATTCTGCAGGGTTGCCTCAGTAGTGATTTTAGACATTTCAGCCTCTCCTTTAAGTTCTGCAGCCTTACACACATTCATGGCATTTAACATGGCCACCTGTATTCCTGAAATGATTAGTCCTTCCACTGGTACAATATCTATTTATCTGACCAAAGTGAATAGACATTGGCTTTGATGCTGAGAAGCCTCAGGCTGTTGGAGGGATGCTCTCGTCTGTCTGTTTCAAACTACCTCTGTGGTCCCTTGTATCCTTGCTCCAGTGTTGGGGTGATCCTCCTTCACCATTGGGGTGATCCTCCTTCACCCCATCCTGATTCCTCTCCCTGTGTCCCCCATCCCACATTTCTGTTTTCCTTCAGGATTTAGTGCAGTAATTATCTCCTGTCTTGGGGACAACGACAAGTCCTTCCTGTTTCACTAGTTCCTGCTCTCTGCCCACAGACTTCAGCTTCCCTACGATAATTAGCCTTTGTGCCTTTTTATTCTATGAAAAAAGCATTCTTGGTAGCAGGAGGCCATCTGCTTTGTTCTCAGGCCTCATCCTCTGACCTGCCCTGCACAACCTTCTTTAATCAGCTTCTTCTCATTGTTCCCATGAAGTTTTCCTTTTTCTCTACCTGCTTCTCCTCTGCGTCACTGGAATTTTCCTCTGGCCAGCCTTGGCTGCAGGGATGATCAAGATTCAGTCTTCCGCTTTGTGCTTCAATAATAGTAACAATAATAGTAGCAACAGTTTATTGGGTGCTCATTGTGAGCCAAACACCAAGCTAAGCATCTTGCATATGTAGTTTTATATAAATCTTACAATAGTGCCAAACAGGGATTATGTACCACCTAATTTTATAGACAGTTAAACCGAAGCTCAGAGAAGTAAGGTAATTTGTCTGTTACACAGCAAATACTTGGCAGAGCTGGAGGACTAATCCAGGCCACCTTGATTCCAATAACTATACTCTGTGCTTTGAAGATGCCGGGCATGCTCATAATTTCAACTGAGATCTATTTTGATGATGATAATGGTTGTGGTGGTAATGATGATGGTGGGGTTGGTGGTAGAGGTGCTGGTGGTGGAGGTAGTGGTGGTAATGGTGATGGTGGAGATGGTGGTTGTGGTGGTAATGGTGATAGTGTGGAGATGGTGGTAATGGTGGCAGTGGGCTGGTAGTAGATGTCATGGTGGTGGGGATGATGGTAGTTGTGATAGTGATGGTGGCAGTGGCAGTAATGATGGTGGTGACGGTGGTGGTAATGGTAATAATGGTGGTAGTAGTGGTGGCTAATAAATGCTAGACTTCCTATACACCAGGCACTGTTCTAGTTTTTTTCTGTACATTAACTCATTTACTCCTCTCAACTCCATTTTACCCATGAGGAAGCTCAGGTAAAGAGAAGTTGGCACACTTCACCACGTTCACTCGGCTAACAGCAGAGCCGGGATTCAAACTCAGGCATGCTTGCTCCAGAGCATATGCTCTTAATCACTGTGCCACATTCCTCTCCGCAAGGCTGGCTGAGAGCTCTCTTTAAATCTCAGATCCCTGCATCCAGCCTGTGCTGCATCCCCACCGCCTCACCCCACCATTGGCCCTTCCTCTCTCTCTGGTGTTTGTCGCACTGCCATCTCTCCGGTGTCTTCCCTGAAAGTGGGACCAGCTCCTGCCCTTCCCTGTTTCTCTTGGTACTCCTGTCATAACCACCCCTGAACCTTCAGGGTCAGCTGTGACCTCCCACCCCGTTCATCCATCCAAGGCTGAGTTCTGTCTGTTGTCTTTGAAAACATCCCCGTTCCGTCCCCCTGTTACCTGCCCTTTCCCTTGGGTTCCCTCTGCTTTCCTGCCTTGGGCCCACCACTCACTGTGCTCCGGGCAGCCACATACCTCCTGACTTATTCCATTGCTCTCAGCCATAAGACATAAGTGTTGCTACTATTTCCACTTTGTAAATGAGAAAACTGAAATGGATGGGGGTTAAGGAATTTGCCCAAGATTACACAGCTGCCCTGATGGAGAGATTGGGACTCCAGCCAATGCACACTTTACTAACCCTAAAGCCAATTTTTTGTCTACTGCATAATGCTCCCTCAAGACTGTTAGTTCTTGAAGTAGCTTTTATGTAAAAAACCCTTCAGTGGTTCTTCATTGCCTCTGGGGCTTTAGCCCAAACTGCTTAGCCCAGCATTTAGCAACCTATGCTTTCAGCTTTCTGGCCCTACATACCATTTCAGCCTTGCCTTCTGTAGACCCAACCAGACTTATTTGCTATTTCTTGAACATGTTTGTATGTTCTCACCTCCATGCCTTTGCGTAGGCTGCTCTTCCCAACCTGCAGGGCCCTACCTACCCTCTCCACCTTCCTGTTTTGCTGAATCCTTTCCATCAATCTTCCAGATCCAGAAAAAATTCCACTCTCTCTTTTAAGTCTCTTATGATAACCTAAACCCACAGTAACTCTCCTTTTCTGAAACTCCTTTTGCACTTTTTGGTCTATACTGAGTATTTGTCATGGAGTCCCTAATATTGAGATTGGTTTTGTTTCAAAAGTAATGATATTTCTTGGTTATTTCATTGGTTGCATTTCAAAAGATGTAACATCTTATCAAATCCATAATATATCTGACTTATAGTTCTAATATTTAAAGTGACTGGCATAGATCCATGTATTTGGATTTCTATCAGTCCAGATCTTCTCAAGCATATAAGGGAATCACTTGGCTCTTGGAGTGTATTTTTTTCCCATAGAGGTAAAGTGTTGTTTGTATCCTACATGATATCTTTATATGCCAGCAAATGCCATCATTAAAGATGGCTACATAGTGGTTCAACAGACAGATTGGTTATTGTGTAATTTTTTTTTTCCCACTAGAATGTAAATTCTGTGAATCTTACTTTACTATATTCCCTGTGCTTAGAACTGTGCTCAGTACTCAGTGTCCTCCCAATCAATGGTACTTAAAGGAAATAATAAGTGGATAACTTTGGATATACCTTAATTTAGTTAACTCTTTCATAGTTGGATGACATGTTTCTTTTGAGAGCAAGTCAGGTCAAGATGAGAAAATAAGTAAACTGTTAGTCAAAATTTAAAAACTTAAATATCTATTATAAAAAATGTAGGCAGTTCTTTTTGGCATAATTTTTTTCTCAGATTCTAAAATTAGATTGAATCTTAATTTGATGAGATTCTACAGAGTTCTTTGTTAAAGGGTATTTTTATTGTCTTGAAATCTTTGTAATCCTTGCGTATAGACAGACACTTAGACAAGTAGTGAAATCCATCTCTTCCATATTCTAAAGGACAGAAGTGTTGAAGAATGATTTGTCTTGGTCCAGGTTAAAGCTTTAAAAGATGATTATTCACAATGATATCAGTACTCCTTTAAGAACATTTCTGGTTTGCATAGAATTTTCTCATCTACCTTATCAGTAGACAGATAAAAGAGGTAGATATTACTATTACCATTTGACAGGTAAAGAAGCTGCGACCAAAAACTGTAGAGTAAATTGACTTCTTATTCTTAGTTTTGAGTTCTTTGCCTTGAATTGAGTTCATTCACAAAGTTCTCTTTCCATTCTTAGAAAAAGGGTGAGACTGGCCAGTTAGCTCACTTGGTTAGAGTGTGGTGCCAGTAACACCAAGGTCAAGGGTGCAGATCCCTTTACAACCAGCTGTTAAAAAGGGGGGAGGGGGAGAATATTATTTTGATTTTAAGCCCCAATTCCAGATTTCTATGTGGCCTTCATAGCACCAAATATGTGGAATAATCATGATTATTAAAAGTATGAATGGAATATTTACTGAAGAGAAAGCCCAATGGATAGATAATGTAAGATAAAGCCCCTACAAGCATGGTGCTTAGGATGTCATCTTGTTCTTTAAAAGGCAAGTTAGAATGTAGGTCCCTTTCTCCTCTTTCCTCTAACCCCTTCTTTGCACATCTTTTCTCCCTCATTCCTTCACTTTTATCTTCTATATTTCCTAACTTTCCAAGCCACTTTTCCTTATTTTCTTCGTGGGGAGGGGGGCATCCCTTGAACAGTACTGCTTCCCCTGAAGGTAGAAGGAGGGCGGAGGTGGAGGGGCACTGGCTTGTCAGTGCTGTCTTCCTTCAGCATCTCCATTGGGTGGTTTCTTCTTTGAAGGAGTTGATGGTCAAGTGTGCCCGTTAAGAACAATAGCAGCCCTAGAACAGCCCATCAGGGCTCCATCCTGAGGCAGATGCTGCCAAGAGGAGGGGCCTCAGAGTGGCCTGACCCCTAGGTGGATTGCTGCTGCCCTGCTTTCCACAGAGTGTGCACAGATTCTGAGTCCTTATACAAAGACCCTCCTAGCAGTCGCCCCTCTATTTTATTTTATATCCACCAAAAAAAAAAATCCACCAGACACAGCTACCTACATTATTTGACCTAGCTAATTTTAGCCATACTTAACAGCCACATTTTACTGGATATACCATATATATGACAATTCAGATCTTTGAGATCTGAACAACACACAGAGAACAAGAATAAGAACAACCACTTTATAATTTAACAGAGATTTATAGATGTGCCCTTTTATGGTCTTTTCATAAATAGTACACACACAAAATTAATCATATACCTGGAGGATATGTTCTAAATATTTAGTAATTAAGTAAGTAGTACCAATAACTGAATATTCTTGACTGTGTTTAATTTCACATATTAAAGGTCAGTTTTTTTAAAGAGTGATGTTTTCTTATGCAGATCTTTAAAAAATTCTCTATTGTTCCAAATATACCAAAAAGTTTAAAATAAAACTAAAAGTCATTTCTTCATTCTAAATGTTAATTCAAACAGAATTGAGTTTGATGCCCAGGTGATGCTGATGGTGCTGGACCAAGGAACACACTTTGAAAATCTTTGATTTAGTTAATATGACATCTCTAATAGATTTTAAAGAAATCATTCATTGCAACATTGTCAGTGAGGTGAACTATAGATACACATGTTTAACTGATTTTGTATGCCATCCTGCTTTTCTGAACTTGACTTTGCTCCCAAATTCCAGGCAACCACCTTATAAACAATTTTAGAGGAGCAGGTGGAAAGGTTCCTAAGAATAAAACCACAGGACTGCTGAAATTCCCTCTATGACAAAGGCCGTCAGAGCAGGAAAATAATCACACAGTTTGACTGAGATTTTAATGGCTTCTATACTCATAGCTGCTGATTTGTAAGAGTGGGCTTTGAAATCATCTAATAATCAATTGCTTTATGGTTCTAAACCAAAGAAGAGTCTGTTTTCTTTCACTTACTCGTAGCTTCATCATATAAACATGGGACTGACTAATCAGATTTTCCATAATTGGGGTTGAATCCCTTTTATTACCATCACCACCAGTCCCTGCTCAGTTCTTACATATTTTTATTTCTGGTTTTTATTAGATCTTGCACACTGCCAGTCAAACCTTGTAGAACTTAGCAAACTCCTGCAAAATTTGGAAATACTTCAGAGAACTCAATCAGCACCTAACTTTACTGACATGCAGGTAAATGTATTACTGCGGCTGGTAAAAGGACTTAAGATATTAACTTATAATCTTTACTGGATTGTTCTATGAATATATAAGGTAACATTTAAAGGGAAATAACTACAATAAATAATAGTTTCTGTTCTGAAGTTATTCTTAATATTTTCGAATCTTGGGGTCATTGTGTTACTTAAGATGACTATTTTTATATGTTTTCCATTTAAATCCAAACTAACAAAAAGAAATAAATATATGAATCATTCTTTCATGTTTGTGTTCCATTAGGAATGATAGCTTTGAAGATGAAATTTAGATACTTTCGGAATTATTACCATCTTTGTATGTGGAAAAAATACTAAGATCTCAAATCTTGTTTTCATTTTATATGTCAGAAAAACATATTTTATAATTAAGTTTTTGTCTCAGCTTTTAATGCCCACAATTCACCTAATATGCCTTTCTCACCTGGCTGGTTTGTTTATAGATTCTAACAATGATTTTTTACTAACTTGCTGTGCTCTCTTTGTCTATACCTGTATCATGTGTGTGAACTTAATAATGCTTTGTTGCTCTTAACTATTTGTGTAATGTAGGCTAACTGTGTAGATGTTTCAAAGAAAGACAAGCGGGTCACAAGACGATGGAGAACAAAAAGTGTCAGCAAAGATACAAAAATACAACTGCAGGTACAGATTTTACTTTTCCTTCATTCATGTTTTTATATACTTTTAAAGTACTGGTCTTTATATCTCAGTTCATGGGAGTTAGATTGAGAGAGCAGCTTAACTGCCTTAAAGCCAGTACTTTTCAAACTGAGTTATATTATCTAAAATAGGAAATCTATTTTCCTTACTCTGGAGTAAGTGAAAAAAATTTAAAAGAGAGGTTAAAATTATACAATATGGCAGCATAGTGGTATTTTCATTCTTAATTATGGCCTTAGAACCATTAAGAAGATATTTTAACAAAAAGTCACCTTAAAAATCTAGTGGGTTGTAATGAACATCCACTTATTATATACTAGATCTTAAAAGAGGCTTTTGTATGTCAGCTTTGTCCAATCTTTTATCCATCAAGAACAAGGATAGGGGGTGTAATCGATTAGAAATCAACAAATTCGGGTTCATGCCTAATCACTGTGATTTTCTGGTGATATCAGTTTGAGCATTCCTATTCAATTTTCTGGGCTTCCATTTGTTCTTGGGCAAAGTGTTAGAGTAAATTTAATGATCTCTGAATTCTTTCAACTCTAAAGTTCTGTAATTCAACAAAGATAGATATTATTTGGCTGTCAACAATCAATTTAAAATCTGAACTAAATCTTAATGGCTCATAAATTTACTTTAAATTTATTGGAAATAAATTATTTGAAATAAGTAGTTTTAAAGTTTTAAAGTAAGATCTGCTTATGTTATTGCATTACAAAGATAAACCTCTTATTTCTTAAATCATATTACTTTTGGGACTTTAAACTAGAATCACTACTGTTCTCATTATAGCTGTAAAGGACCCTTACCCTGCATAGTCAAAATTAGACTTTATGATTTGGCTTTTTAAAAACTACATTATAAATCAGTTTATGTTCTAATACGCAAATAAGAGGAATTGTTTTTCAGAATGCTTGAATGTCTTCTGAATAACTAATAAAATAATTCTAATTCTGACTAATTCTGACATTGTTTGTATTGTAATTCTGAATGTGTAAATAACAGACTGTTGCTTTGCTCGATAATCTAATGTATTTGAGAATACAAATTTCATTTAGAATGTCCACATTCTATAAACACAATTTTTCGTGCTCCTTTGTTCAGTATGTTTTTGTGTGTTTTCCCTTCTATTCATAAAATTAATACTTTAGGGATAGATATGCCAAATGATTTCACAAGAAAATTACTTAAAATTGCTTTTGGCAATTTCATTTGTTTTGAGTTTGTGATTGTCTTCTCTCTCTCTCTTTTTTTTTTTTCTTTTCTTTTTTTGGTTTTCTTTTTAAAGCATGATATCTATGCTTATCATAGCCAGGAAAAAAGAACCTTTTTTATAAATAAAAGAACCGTTACTATAAATAAAATAATTGAAGAAGGCTGGCATTACAAGAACATATGCATTTGTGGATATATATTATTTCGATCTTGTTTTCATAAGGTATGCCATGGAATAGAGTCTTTTTCTCAGCTGTTGTCCTTAATTGATTGTTTCTCAGTGAGTTTAAAAACAATGGCCTGGCCACTTGCTGTGGTTAGGAGACCCCTCATAGTCCCCATATCACTCAGTTTTTTTCTGAAGGGAACAGAACACAACTGTGAATACCCCTCCTAGTCTCAGGCTGTGCATTTTAATATGCAGAGAAGTTTTGAAGATTTTTTGAGTCAGCAGAAGAAAATGTTCAAAAAGCAGGAAAATATTCTTTACTCATATTCCTGCTGCATGTTTGCTTGTTTGTTTTAAAATTTTTATTTATGCTTTGTTTTTGTTTTGCCAAAGAGTGACACAATGACCTTTGTAATTCTAGTTTAGCTATACTTGAGGGAAATTGAAACCATCTCATCTCCACACTCAAAGAAAATTTTGCCTTTTGAAAAGTAGGAGATTTAGTTCCAGCTCTAAGTGCAAACAAATAGACTTAGGGGTGGCAGTAAGCTGTTAAACCCAGAGAAACTCCACTTCCACTTGGACTAAAACAAAAGGAATTACAGGGTGAACACTGCAGAATTTGGTACCATCCCTGGACATTTTCTGTTCCCCCAAACCAACAGGTCTTCTTGGAGCTCTTAGGATGCTCATTCTCTATTACTGGGGAAGTTAACTTCAAATTCCTTCAAAATGCACACATGGCTAAGGAATCATAAGTTCATCCAGTGATGACTATGACCAACATGAATATTATTACTCACCAGTATTTTGCCAGCAGAAAGGCATAGCATTTGTTTTCACTCTGGTGAATTAAACATAACCACCACCTTCTTGCACCCAAATACCCATTTTTTTTCCTTTTGTTTTAAATGTGTGGGGTTTTTGTTTGTTTGTTTTTTTGTTTGTTTTAACTGTGGGAATCCCATCTAAGTGTGCCAAGTATTTGTTTTGAGCCCATAATCATCTCCCTACTTGAACCACCTTCCCTGATGATCACTGCTGCAGCCAGTTGGAGAGAGCCCAGTTTTCATCCCCTGTGTTGTTCGTAACTTTCAGTACAACACCATTTGTGAAGAAGCTCAGACTGTCTGGTGGTGGCCTTGATTGTTACTACGGTCATTGTTACCGATGTTGTGTCTCTGAACTTTGTATTTAACATTCTGTAGTAGTTGTCATTTTGAAATAATTATAAAAATAGATCATTTTAAAAATTGACTTCAGGAAAGTAGAAATGAAGAATGTGTTATACTGAATGTCTGATTGTTTACTCTTGCATAGATTAAATTATGCTATCATTGAATGTGAAAATTAACTTCTGGATGTATATGGCCAGATTTCTACTGGAAGCCATTGGGTAGTTGGCCTCATGAACCTATTGTGTAACTCATGAAGTCAACATTTGTCCTCAAAGATTCTGTGAGAATTACTTTTTAGAGAAAGGATTTCTGTCTCCCAAACTTTAAACTTTCTGGTTCTCATAAAAATCTCCGTATCTTTATGCAGTAACAGTTTGATTGTGTTTTAAATGAGGTAGAAGAGGGCAAGAAGGGAATGATTTTAAAAGGTTTGCTGTAGAAGAAAGAGCTGCTAGATTTCCTATGTTGCTAATAGCAAGAATTAAATACTAGATCTCTAGATGCTGGAGGAGCTGAGGAATAGTGGGAGGTATGTAGCAGCAGATAAATGATCCAATGCCTTTCATGTGTATCTATCCTAGATCTCACAGATACTCAAATTACACTGCAGGGTAAAAATAAATTCTTCTTTCTTTTACTACATTAAGTAGAAAGGGTTATTGTATAGAAAATTTTTTGTGGAAAACAGACTATGTATGTATGTGTGTGCACGAGGATACATCCAAGAGTTCGTGGCAAAATAGTATTAAAAGATAATACAGATCTTTCCATGAACTTTTTGAAGTAGCTTTGTACATGTACACAGAAGATTTGTAAGGATTGAAGAGAAATAGGAATATAACTTGGAAAATTTAAGGAGAGTTGGAGATATAAGAATTTAAAATATTTTTCTGTCATTACAAAAGACTAAAGAAGTTATACTGTTGTTTTCATCTGGTCAGTTGGTGATTCTAAGAGCATACATCTTATTTAATTGGAAATGAAATTATTGCTTAAAACCTTGGAGAGTCAGAATCTGTCAGATGGAGGCAGCTGAGTGATAAGAGGAAAATGTCCCTTCATCCCATCCATCATAAGAGAGAAAAAAAAAAAAAGAAAGAAAGCTCTAGGATTCTTCTGTTGGTTTATGCATAGGTGCACACCACTAAATGAAACCTATGCTTTCAGTTTTTCATAGTTGATCTTTATAGGTATTGTCCCCACACACTGAGGAACTTGATATATTTTTTTCCCTATTCTATGGGGACTGGTTTCCTCCTTAGGAAATTCTTCGGCTTGAAAATCCCAACACTATTCCCAATGTTGGGTCCCAGCAACTGAGTTTTACGGCAGGGGATTAAGTGGGGAGTTAAAGAATCCTAGTACCCTTCCACTCACTTTTTTCTCCCAGTAAGAAATAAAAAAAAATTCTGCCTGTCCAGCAGGAGGCTCTCATTATAACCCGTTCATTTTAGCTTTTGCATGTTATTTAATGTTTTTTCTGAACTTATTTTTTTCTTTGCTACCATTTATTGAATACCTTTTGACTTCATATAACATGACATCACATAAATAAAACAGTGTGCATATTTACTTTACCTTAAAATCGCAGGCTGTTCATCCATTCATAACTCTCCATCTCCTTTTGGGGTGGGGATTATATTCAGCAAATAGACTTAAGGTATTTGAGTGATCTGCAATGAGAGCAATGAGCATTTCTCATGGCATGAATGCCCCTTCGAGCTCTTTTCAATGCTGAGATTTAAGAAAAGTCAACTTCAGTTAAAAACTCTCCTTCTCCCTTGTCTGATTTTCTTCCATCCTCCCATATCCCATCCTCTCCTTCCCCCATCCTATGTTTTCTCCCCTCTTTTTTTCTCCCACTCACTGTCAGGAAGGGCCACCTGCGAAGGGCCAGTTCAGCACTACTCGGCGCCGGCAGAGGCTAGCGGCAGCAGTGGCTACAACAGTGAGTGGATTTCAATCTCAAGTGGAAGTTTAATAAGAATGAGAAACTGTGTATGAGGGTAACCTCCCCTGTTCTGATGGTGCCACTCGTGTGCAGTGGCATCACTGTGGCCCACTCACGTCAGCACAGCTTTCGCATGTTCTCTGGCTGTCTTTGCATGGCAGGAGTCGAACACGCGTATTCGTTTTTGCAGTAGAGAACTATTACATCATCCAGTTCTTTACTTTTACTATCAGCACAAGAAATAATTTAAGTCACGATTGCAAAACTGAGTATAGTACCCCTTGATGTGGGATTTCCTTAAATTATATTGTTATGTGTGTGTGTGTTTTTTTTTTTTTTTGCCATACTGATAATAGAACCTTTGCTAACTGATTTGTTTTCTTAAGAAAAGTCATGTTACTACAGACATAAATTGTGCTTTTTTTTGTAGCAATGTGACTATTTGAAAAGGATGTGAGAATAAAGAAATGAGAGGGTAAGAAAAGGTGAATTTTGATGTCATCTCTAAATGGCTACCCAAATTACACTTAGCAAGAGAAAATTGTTTTGTGAAAAGAATGTTGGCATGAAAATCAGAAATGATAGAGTAGAAATGAAAAAACCACAGAGATAAATGGTGTTTAATACATATCTAGAGGACTTCCCCCACCAGGAGAAAATAAAGTGGACATAAGGAGAGTAGAGGACATACTGAGGTGGTTAAGGCAAATGAATAGTGAGTTGTCCATACAGAATATAAAATGGAATATCCAAACACAAGAAACCTTTGCTGGGTAAAAGTAAATCATAATATTTGCTTAATCATGAGATCCTATGAGCTTTTTAAATACAGATTACTGAGTTTATAGAAATCATGGATGTTAGTTTTTTGGCTATTAGATAATATATCCTGAATTAACAACAGTCTTGCTCTCGCTGAGGATAGAATATATTTTAAGACTAGAATTGCTGAAAAATACGAAAAGATTTTGCTTGCACTGTAGGAGAATGAACGGTGGTGCAAGGATTTTGGGCTTTCTACTTTATGATTAGTAATTGACTCTTGCTTTATATCTGAGTGTTAACTAGTTTGTTTGAGAAACAGAATTGCTTTAGATTATGAAATGAACCAGTGACTTGGAATTTATTAGGGAACTGAGTTTTAAACTTACAATTCTGTGAACATATGAATAAACAAATTATTGAAATTGCTTTTATGGTCATTGTATATCTTGTGCATATTCAGATGCAGATGAATAAAGTCCATGACACTGATGTGGCAATAGATGCATGTCTAATCAGTTAAATATTCTTAAATGTAATTTGTATTTACAAAATTAAGAAATCCTAATGGTTATTAGAGAACAACATCTCAGTATGGAAAGGAAAAGTCAGTCATTTTCTGAAAATATTAATGTTTCCTTAAATAACATACTTCTAAGATAACATGCAGGGAAGTGATTGGGTTTCACTTTTTAAATCACAGATACACATAGTGAATATAATAAAACTGGGACTATTTGAAGAGAATGGGCTTATATTTTTTAATTTGGGAGTTGAAGAGAAAAATCTTTTAAGAGAAGAAAGCATCAATGCCAGAAGTCATAAGAATAACTTAGTGTATCTGATGAGAAAAGCTACTGGCAACGTTTAATAATATGTTTAGGAATAACTACGGAGAATGGCTACTCTAAACTCTCTAGAGTTTATATAAGTTTGACTCCAGACCAAAACATAACAAAGTCGAGTAGGACCTTCAGCTGCAGCCCCCACTGCCACCCACATCCCAGTGACCTGAAGCTGGTGACTCAGCCCCATTTCTTATAGAGCAATGGTTCCCCTTAATTCCCAGTCATTCTTCTTCCCACCGCTGAAGTTATCTCAGACATTTTGAGCCTGTCCTATCCTGCTAGGTGCCTTTTACCTAGAATTCTTCCAAATGATTCCCAGTCACTTGTTTTCCTCACCCACCCAGGTGTCTGGGGCAACTGAGATTGCTCCCAAATAAAAGTTTACCCAAAAAGATTTTTTTTGAAGTTTATTCTGATTGACCCTTAGCACTCAGAATGGCCAACTTGCAACACCAGCCAGACCCAACAGAACAGGAGATTGGAAAAAGAGAAACACTGGCCCTTCCCTATGGGATACACTGAGGATACCAAAGCACTCAGTAATCCCGAAAAGATCCCCGTACACATAATGCAGAATAACAACAGTAGGCAACTTTTCAAACTGGCTCGTTAGGTCCTATAAGCTTAGTATCTACCTTAGACCTACTGTGCTGCTTTCTTTCATGTTTACCATTGCTCATTTTCAATGCCATCATTTCAGTGTCAATTTATTTCTCTTTTGACTTCTTCATAGACAGGCGTTAAAAGCATCTCCTAACATCCCCATTCCAAACTGCGGTTACTGGCACCAAAATATTCCAGGATAAGGCTTTCTCCCTGTCATAGGACCTCACGAAAGCTTTGGGTTTCTTTCCTCAGCAGGTAGAAAAGCCCAAATCCAGCATCAAGTGTTCTCAGGTATAAATGTGGAGAGCTGAAGGCAGCTCCCACTCTAGTCATCACTGAGAGAGAAACTAGTTACCACTTAAATTTTTGAATCCCATAATATCGAAATTGATGAATCAAAAACTGAGTAAATAAGTCCCCAGGCTGAAGAGATATTCAGTTAGAGTTAGATCAATACATCCCAAGTTGTATTCTCAATTTAATCTCATGGATTCCTCAATTAAAACGACCCATTCCACACACTTTTCACAAAAAAGATATCAATATGAATATTTTCAGTCAGAAGTATATAAAAATTAGTTTTCAATTTCCAAGGAACTGTCTGATTGCAGTTTGAATAGAGCATTCCAAATCTCTTTCCCAGGGGGTAATAAGAAAAGCCACTTTTACTGTTTTAATAGCTAACTTAAATTTCCATTATTTTCAAAATATAAATTTGTAACTTATGTTTTTCTTTTTGGCATCTGACTCCAACATTTAATAGAGAGGCCATTATCTCAGGGACAAATCTGGACCCTTACTGGACTCTGGATTTCCACTGCAGGATGGCCTCCGATGCAACATCTCCCCCAACTCTCATGACCCCCTCCCCACCCACTCAAGGGAAGAGATGCCTTTCCTGAGTCCTGCCAGTCCTTGGAGTGTTGAGGACACCTGAGTTCAGATAAAACCTTCTCCATGATCCTCAACACATTACATCCCCCATGACCAAACACACACATTCCTTTTTCTCAGTACCCTTCTAGTTCCTTGTATCAAGAAACCATATCATTAAATCTGGAAACTCCCTAGTCTACCCACTTCTTCAACTCAGTCTGTGCCTGTAATCTCCTACTCTCCAGCCACCTTTCCATGGATTCTCTGTGTCCCTCCTATAGGGATATGGGCTGACTTCTCTTTCTAGATTTAGCATTACCATAGTTAAAGTCAGAATTTCCTTTATCTGTCCTAGAACATTCTTTCACACACATCCCATTCCTTTGTAGATATCCCCAAAGTATCTCAGTCATTGTTATCAGTAAATAAGTAACAACCTGGACAAGATTCCAGCAAGTTGTTGAACCCTAGCACTCCATTTTCTCAAATGGTTTATTTGCCACTTCTGTGTCTCAAATCTGGATCAATCAGAAAGTTTCAGCCTGATAAGATAAACAAGCTGTTGACATCTTGCAGCCCAGTGTATCTAAGGTACCCACAAAGGGTGAACTAGAGTTACTTTGATAACTGCAGATACCAAATGCTTTAGATAATGTGTGGGTACTTCAGAAAGTTGGTAGAAAAGTAGAATTGGAAGATAGTACAAAGCCTTCATAAACTTTTTGAAGACATGCTTAGCTGAATTGGGAGGGGGAAGCTTCATGCTTATTCCTTCCCCACGATGCCTTGGATATCTTTTGAAGTAAATAACTCTGCCAGGGCAAAGCTACATCAGAAGGACCCTCTGTCTAGTCTCACCTGCCCTCAAACTTCAGCTCAGGCCACACTTTATGGTTCTTCTCTCCATCTCCATCTGTCCTCTACATCCTTAGAGAGAAGGCACCCTCTCCCCTACCTCCTGTCTCTCACCAAATCTGTTAGGAAGTTTCAAGTAAAAAACAAAATTAAAAAAAGAAGTCATTCTGATGTATATGTACATCAGACAAGGTATCAGTTCCATCCTCCTATGGCATATTTCCTGTTAGGAAGTATGAGTTATCCTTTCAATTATACAAAATTCAACTTGGGGTGGAGACCAAAAAGAGTCTGGTTCTTCAAGACAATTGAATGAACGTCTATGCAGTAAGAATTATGGAGACATTACTGGTGATATGATTTGCAAGAGGAGTTGGTATTTCCATTTTCCAGGAGTGCTTGGCTGACAGCATTTTTAATGCTCAGTTTGCGCCTGCTTGAAGGGGAGGGGAAGATGCTTTGCTCCCACCCATCACAGTACTCCAGATCCAGCCCAGACAGGGAGTACCGCTAGCCATTTGGGGAAATCTATAGTAATATGACTTTTTCTATGTAATGCTTTTCACTATTGGCCAGTTCATAAGCCATGTTCATATATGTACCAGAGTTGTGTGTAACATACAAAGGTAGACCACAGTGATTTATATAAAATATATTTTATTTACTTATTTATTTATTTTAATAAATAAATTTTAGGAGTAATTGTTAAGCCATTATTGTATTTACCTGATTTGTGTTTAATCTAATGGCTACAGAGCAAGTGAATCTTTCAGTATATATGTCTCTTGAATTTTTACATGTTTAGTAAGATCTTGCTCCAGGCTCAGATAGAAGTGAGCATAAATAGTCCAGACTTTGAAAAAGAAGGTCGGTCAGCTACATCACAGTGCAGACTGATGTTTCTTGACAGTTATTTTTCAGATACAAATGTAGGTTCAGAGTTGAAGCTTATCTGGGATTATGCCTTTTCTTCCTGTCATTTTGTAGTCATCTCTGTAACTGAGAAACCGATGAGTCTATAGCAATTCTAAATCAGCTCTGGGAAATGAGACTCCCCCTACCCACCCCAACCACCTGCAAAATAAATGAGTACAGAGCGTCTCTGGTGACACACCCAGACACACTATTATTTTGAAGAATGGGAGAGATCTTTTCTGTGTAGGAGAAGGTGGAACAATGAACCATTGCTCTTTAATAATTTGTATTTTCCCTTTTCAGGTCCCTTTCAGTGCTACCATGTCACCGGTTCGATTGCATTCCTCCAACCCCAACCTCTGTGCAGATATTGAATTTCAGACGCCCCCTAGCCACCTCACTGACCCTCTGGAAAGTTCAACAGATTATACAAAGCTGCAAGAAGAATTTTGTCTAATTGCACAGAAAGGTAACAACAAATATAATGCACCCTTTAAAGAGGCTCTCTTCTTTGATGAGAGGTTTCCCTTTATTCTTTTATCTTTGTCTAGGTAGTAATGGTAGAAAGATTAAATGACTTTATTTACTGGTTGGAGTTCTGCTTACAAAATGCAGCAGGATGTGAGGCCTGCATCTTGGGAGAACACACATCACAGGTTTACAGTTTGTACTGAATAAAGAAAGTATTAGGGGGCAAGGGGAGACAAAAAGTGTTATCTTAGGCAGTCCAGCAAACTACTAATGCACAAACATCTTTTTTTTTTCAATGTCTTTTAGTTATCATTTAATACATGTTTATTTCTGATCCTTAGCAAGGAAAAAAATAGATTCTGTTTGAGTCTTTCTCTTTTTTTATTAAACAACACTCATTTGCTGTATTTTACAGTTTGTAGGTCAGGAATTCAGGCAGCCCTCAGCTAAGCAGCTAAGCTTCTGCACCACGTATCACTAACCTGGCTTACTCAGGGGCTTTTGGCCAGTGGCTGGGCTGGGCTGGGCTGAAGGACCAAGGCTTCCCTCACATGCCTGGCACGTCTTCAGGGCGGCTGTGCCCTTGTTGCTCTCCATGGTAGTATAGGGCTTTAAGAGACTGGGAGTGGAAGCTGCTAATCCTCATCAAGGCCAGCTCTGGAGCTGAGGCAGCATCACCTCCGCTGTATCCTACTGGTGAAAGCATCTAGGACAGTTCAGATTTGAGGGAGGGGAAGGTGGCCCACCTTTGAGTCTCTTTTTTATATTAACTTTTCAGTAAGGTTTGTTGTGTAAGTTAAATGTTTATCACCCACAGAGAATTAGGGTATCATAAAAAAAGAAGCAGGATAAATAGAGGGTAGGTGGACTAAGCAGTCCTGTCTGTGCTTAACAGAAGAGTCGGCTTCCAAATTAATTCCCTCCTTATTGCTATACTATTTTACTTTCAGCCCAGTACTTTGTTGAATCCACATAAATGAAGTGATGTGTAGGCATTTGTCTTAGGTATTATGAGTAATCTAGAGATGATTTAAAGTATACAGGAGGCTATGTGTGGGTTATATGTAAATACTGTGCTATTTTATATAAGGGATTTGAGCATCTCGGATTATGTGCAGGGATTCCTGGAAACAATCCCACGCAGATATCAGGAGAGATGACTGTACATTGTATTTTCAATCACTAACTCCTTACTGTGAATTAATTACATTTATTTTCCCTGGGGCTGCTGGTAATAATTTATAAAATGTTCTTGAAAATGTTTCTTAAAGGTAACATCTCAAGTTTCTCCCTAATACTCAAGGGCCTGGTGGCTCAGGAAGAGAAGTGGCACATGCAAGGGTACTTCATAAAGTTTGTGGAAAAATAGAATTGAAAGATAATACAAATCTTTCCATGAACTTTTGAAGTACCCTCATACTGAGAGCATCTCTGGGAATGTTGAACTCAGCAAAAATGTATAATCTCAAACCATCAGCAAAGATGTGCTATTAGATATTTCTTTAATTACACAATCCTAAAACAATTAAGCTAAATTATTTTACCCCCTTTTTTCTGTAGATTTCTCAATTGAAATTCTGTAAGGCCAACTCTTTCTCCCCTGTCATTTTACTCCTAGTGCATTTTTATTGCATTGCTTAGCGGGATGCTAATTATGTCATTAGACTAGAGCAATATTATTTTGTTTATATCATAGCATAGATTTATAGCCAGTACATTTTTACTTTGTGGGTTGGGAGGGATGGGTGGGGCAGCAGGTAGAATGAGACAACAAATGTGTGAGTTTAGTGTATGAGTACAGCACAGCTGCTAAAGGAAGATGTATAAATTTGAAGAAGGCCCCAGACACATAGATCAGTGGAACTGAATGGAAGGCTCAGAAATAAACATATACAAGTATGGTCAATTAATTTTAGACAGGGCACCAAAAAGACGCATTAAGAAAAGGACAGTTTATTTAATAAGTGATTCTGGGAAAACTGGATTTCTACATGCAAAAGAATGAAATTGGATACTTATCTAACACCATACACAAAAATCAACTCAAAATGAGTAGAAGACCTAAACATATAACCAGAAACCATAAAACTCCTAGAAGAAGACATAGGGTAAAAGCTCCTTGACTTTGGCCTTGGCAATGTTTTCTTGGATATCATACCAAAAGCTCAGGCTATAAAAGAAAAAATAAGTAAATGAGACTACATCAAATTTAAAAGCTTCTGCACAGCAAAGGAAACAATAAAAATGAAAAGTCATCCTACAGATTGGGAAAAAATATTTGCAAACCATATATCAGATAGGGACCAATATTCAAGATTTATTAAGAACTCATGCAACTCAATAGCAAGAAAACATGTAATCCAATTAAAAGAATTGAATAGATATTTCTCTAAAGATGGCATAAAAATGGCCAACAGGTACCTGAAAAGGATCTCAACATCACTAATCATCAGGGAAATGCAAATCAAAACCACTGTGAGTTATCTATTATGATAGCTATTATCAAAAAAAAAAAAAAAGACAACAGCAGTTGGTGAGGGTGTGGAGAAAAGGGAACCCTTGTACACTGTTGGTGGGAATGTAGATTGGTGTGGCCATTATGGAAAACAGTATGGAGATTTCTAAGGAAATAAACAGAACTACCATATGACCTAGCAATCACTCTTCTGAGCATATAACTAATGGAAATGAAATCACCACCTCTGTCTGCTCTCCCATGTTCATTGCAGCATTATTCATAGTAGCCAAGATATGGAAACAGCCTAGGTGTCCGTTAATGGACAAATGAATAAAGAAACTGTGGTATATGTATAAGCAATGGAATATTACTCATCCTTAAAAAGGAGGCGATCCTGCCATTTGCCACACATGGATGGGATTGAAAGGCATTATGTTAAGCGAAATAAACCAGACGCAGGCAGAAAAATGTTGCATGATCTTACTTATATGTGGAGGAAATTGGGAGATATAGGTCAAAGGATACAAAGTAGCAAATACGTAGAATGAACGAGTCAAAAAATCTAACATACAACATGAGTACTGTAGTTAATAATAGTGTATTGTATTAAGGATTTTTGCTAAGTGAGTAGATTATAGTTGTTCTTGCCATGGGGGTCGGGGGTGGATTACTAAATGAGATGATGGATATGTTAATTTGTTGCATTCTAGTAAGCATTTTAATATGTCTGTGTCTTATATTATGTTGTAAACCTTAAATATACATAATAAAAATTTTTTTTTAATTTTTATTTTATCGATATACATCGTGGCTGATTATTGCTCCCCATCACCAAAACCTCCCTCCCACCTCCCTCCCCCACTCCCCGACAATAATGTCCTTTCTGTTTGCTTGTCGTATCCACTTCAAGTAGTTGTGGTTGTTATATCTTCTTCCCCCCCTCCGGTTTGTGTGTGTGTGTGTGTGTGAATTTATATATTAATTTTTAGCTCCCACCAATAAGTGAGAACATGTGGTATTTCTCTTTCTGTGCCTGACTTGTTTCACTTAATACAATTCTCTCAAGGTCCATCCATGTTGTTGCAAATGGCAGTATTTCATTCGTTTTTATAGCTGAGTAGTATTCCATTGTGTAGATGTACCACATTTTCCGTATCCACTCATCTGATGATGGACATTTGGGCTGGTTCCAACTCTTTGCTATTGTAAAGAGTGCTGCAATGAACATTGGGGAACAGGTATACCTTTGACTTGATGATTTCCATTCCTCTGGGTATATTCCCAGCAGTGGGATAGCTGGGTTGTATGGTAGATCTATCTGCAATTGTTTGAGGAACCTCCATACCATTTTCCATAGAGGCTCTGTTGAAACTATATATTTTTATTTCAACAGGCACACAGATTCTCTATTCTAGAAAAAAAGATCTTTTCTATGACTGTAGGTTGAACTCTTTTGAATGCATTAGGAATTTTAAAATGGGTGAGGAGTCTGCTTCTAGAATTACCAGTAAGGTTTATATAACCCAGCTATCAAGTCATTACCTTTTATTAATGATAACAGACTATATCAGATAAATCAATAGATTGTGAAGCCCTTTGTGATCCTACTGTTTTTCCCCTTTAAGTTAGGCCATATATTTTGTGCTAAAATTTTCTACTTCTTTTAAAAATAACCTTTCTCAAGTGAGGAGGTACCGATTTTAGAAGACTTTACATATTATAGTGACTCTTAGTATAAAGACAGGATTTGGAAATTCACCCTTTCTGTTGTTCAAAATTAAAGACTGCCTCAAATTTTAGTAGTGTAAGTTGTTAAGTATGTGGGAAATGGGAGGGGTGTTGTCTTTATTGCTGCTTTTAAATCAAAGCACTTTTGACTTCAAGAGATTCCTAGCTGAGAAAGTAATGTAAGTGCTATTCTTAAGACCAAATCATTTCCTACCTCCAAGAGAACTAGTCAGAACTTCTAGATCAGCTGCCTGTTTTATGTTGGCAAAACTTATAAAATGCTCTTTTTGGGGGGCATGCTTTTGGGAAATCATTTTTGGATAGTTTGAAATGATTTGCATGAGATTTCATGCTGCATAGAACTGCTCAACTATTATCAAATATAGCAAGTAAAACTTACTCTCTTCTAGGTATTATAAACTAATTTCTAAGTATCGATATTTAGAATTGATATTGGTATTTTATATGCTACTTCCAAATCTTTATTGGCTTGTCTGGTATGAAACACCAGAATTTTCACCCAGATTAATTACAATTGCCATATTGTTTTTGAGTATAGATATTCTAATAGATTCCATTTTAAGGTTGATTGTTAATTAGACTGTAACACAGCCTTTTCAGAAAATGTCTGTGTATGAGTTAAAGTCTTGTGAAGTTTATAATTTTGTATATTCTTTGTGAATACATTTGATATTTGTTTCTCACTTTTCTCTCCAACTAGTGCATTCTCTTTTGAAGTCTGCATTTAATAGCATAGCTATAGAGAAAGAGAAGCTGAAGCAGATGGTTTCTGAGCAGGATCACAATAAAGGCCACAGCACGCAGATGGCACGGCTCCGACAGTCACTGTCTCAGGTAAATGAGAGTGTTTGTTTCCATGTGCATGACACATTCCCAGCCCTGCAAGGCAAAAGATAGGTGTGGAGGCAGCCAGTCATGGGGATGGCACATGCCTCTGACGTTCACCCAAGACATTGCAGTGTCAGTATTAGATTTCATTACTTTTCTTCCCCAAAATGTCAAGGTAAGAGTGAAAATAAACCAAGCTTGTTTGCAAGCATATTATTTTTATTTTGGCTCACTGGGTACTTAATTCTTCTCTGAAGTCATTTATAAGGTAGCCCCTGGTTTTAAAAAGGAATCATGCATTTATACGATTCACACATCTAGAATATGTTTCAGAATATATTCAGTCCAATATAAATAGAACAAAATCTACTAAATCTTTCACACTTAATATTTTCTCCCACTTTCAATGCATTTTATTCTGTTGAAAATCACCAATACTGTTACCCATTTTTGTTTTCCAGTTTGTACTGTTGGGATTTTCTTCCTAAGATACTTTCTAAAGCTAGACTTTTATATTTCAGTATGTGTAATACAGTTGAGCCTATGTATATCAAAGTTGAAATTACTGATAAAAAATTTTTAAGCTGTGCTTATGCTTTTTTACACTGAGTACTTCCTCTGAAGTAATTATTTTCTTCAGTTAGTCTGTAAATGTGCTTATTTTAATTCCTTTGAGAATTCAATGTTCTTATATGATTTGTGTGAGAACTTGGTATTTATATAAGATATCGTTCACTTCCTGGTGCCTTGGATCAGAGCGAAGGAGCAAGCAAATCCTGGGTAAGTGGTTCTCCATGTGCATCAGATCCTGCTTGAATAGTTTCCCTCAGTCCCAAAAAATTAAACTTAACTCTATCACCACGTTTTATGTACCTGAACTGTCAGCATATTTTCAGTGTTAAGCTTCATGTCACGGTGCTGTTATCTGGGCCACACTTTCTGCATTCACCATAAAACACTGCCAGCTGAGGTGCATATGCTGCTTGCAGTGCAAAATCAGGGGCTTCAAGGGTATGAGCATTAAAAGTGAAAACAGTCCTTCCAGTCTGCAGATGGCTTTATTCATAAGAACACTCTGATGGCTTTCCCTGGACTCTTCTCATGTCTTGTATCTTTTGAACACTCAGTTGACGTTAATTGATCTTCCAAATCATTATTCTAAAAGTGTTTTGAATCAGAAAGATCAAAGTAACGGTCAAGTAACAAGCAGATATCATCTTGTAAACATGTAAAATGCACTCTTGTCCCCCTAAATGTTGCAATGTTTCTTTCAGATGCTTTTAATGATGGAGACTTAGTGATATAAATCTATCTTATACTGAGAGAAATCAGAACATCTGTTGGTTTCTGCTCACTTATATTTATGTGTTTGTTGGTAACACAGAGAATGGTCAGTGGAAATCTAGGTTTGGGCTTCAGGTGAGACTAGAAATGATTATGAAGAGAAATTCTAAAACAACTATTAATTTGTTTATTTATTGATTGTATTTCATTCAACTGACTATATACTACGTATTGTGCAAGGTGTGGAACACCAGGATAAAGGAGTTCTGGCCATATTCCCAAGAAGCTCATGATATTCCTGGAAAGCGCATGATTAGTGAAATCAGCAGTATTTACTCAGGAAACAGTTAAATGGACCACACTGTAGTCCATTCAGAGTATTGCATGGGTGGTACAGAGTTCCAGGGTTTGGTTGTTCAGAGGAATGAGAGATCCATGAGCTGAGAGCAAAGCCACAGGTCAGGCTTTGGGGAGGAATCAGGCCTTGAATTGGGCCTGAGTAGACAGCAGCTGCTCATCAGGAAGGACCTCATGATAACCCAAAGTAAAATAAAGCAAAATTATATCAACTGCACATCCCTTGGTTAAAATATTTCCCTCTCTTGTCAAAACATACTTGTATGCATCTAAAGTTAGAGACTGAATAGATCTTTGCTAGTGTTTTAGTCCATTTTGTGTTGCTATAACAGAATTACCTGAGACTGGGTAATTTATAAGGAAAAGAGGTTTATTTGGCTTACGATTCTGGGACAGTTGCATCTGGCATGGGCCTCAGGCAGGGAGCCGGTGGGTACAAGCAGATCACATGGTGAGAGGAAGCAAGAGAGAGAGAGAGGTGCCAGGGTCCTTTAAACAACCAGCTCTTGTGGGAACTAATGGAGCAAGAACTCACTCATTAATCCCCCCTCCTCCAGGGAGAGCATTAATGCATTCATGAGGGATCTGCCCCCATGACTCAATCAGTTTCCAACACTGCCACATTGGAGATCAAATTTCCACATGAGTTTTGGAGGGGACAACACATCCAAACTCCATCAGTTGGGTTGTTTGGTGTGTTATATTTAGTTTTTTTAACCACAAAGCTTAATTTTATCCTCAAAAGATGTGAAAATAATTTGGAACTAGAAAGACCATTACACCCTATTCTCTAGAGAGTTCAGTGCTTGCAATTGTGTATTCTCACAGTGTTTTGGCTGTGTTCACATTTTCATATTTGTCCATACCCTCACACTGGGCCATCTGTTCCCAACACCTCTGAGTCAGGACTTTCTTTTGGAGATCACTGCAGCCTTTGCTTGGCATTTAAGGTTATGGATGGTTCACTACTTTCTAGTGAATCACTATCCATGATAGTGAGATAATACTCCTGACCTAAAGAAGTGCCAGCGTTGGTAGAAAGCGGGGAATAGGTTTCAAAGACTCTGAGGGAGAGAATCAGCATGGCTTGGAGACCAGCTGAATGTTAGAGAGGGACAAAAAGACAAAGCCAGGACAAGTCCAGGTGTTTACTTGAATAACTGGGTATATAGATTGTTCTCTTCCCCAAGAGAGGGAGTGTAAGAGGAACTAGTTTTGGGGGGGTATATGCTGAGTAATTGTTATGGACATTGAGTAGGCTGTGGGACATCCAATAGTCAATTAGATATACAGACCTGGAGCTCAGGAGAGAGATCTAGGCTGGAGAGAAAGATGTGGATAACCCAGGATATCCTTTCAGTGAAGTCACAGATGTTGATGATTGTATCTTCAGTCAGAATAAAAGAGGGTCAGTGGTGCTGGCGCTGCCATAGAGAACATTAGTATTTAAAAGACAGGCTAAGAAAGAGGATCCTTTGATGAAGACCCAGGGAAAGCAGCCAGAGAATTTAGAAGCAATGACCAGTGAGATCAAGGGTATAGTTCTAATAGTCTCAAAAAGGAAAAGGTTAACAGCATATGATTTAGCAGCAAGTAATATAATGTATGGGCTGAAAGTCAACCCTGGAATTCGGCAGTCATCTCAGCATGTTTATATCATGAGGGGAAGAACCAGCAAATGAGGAGATATCGAAGGTGGGAAACAATTGACTGATGTAGCTGTTCTGGTTGGCTAACTGTATTTTCACTCTCCCTCATGTAACACAGCACTTCAGAAATGAACAAATACTGCCTAGCTTGAGTACACTGAGACAGTTGTTCTCCATGTTCTGAGTATGTTTTTATATTAGGATAACTTCACATTATAGTGAGATTTTAGGTAGCCTAAAGACATCTTTGGTCCATATTCAAGTGTCATCAGTTAAACCCCCAGATATTCTTCTCATGACAGTCTTCCAAGCCAGATCTCCCCTCAGAGAGAGGAGGGAGAGAAACTGTATTTAAATAACTTCTTAAGTAGTCTAACATTTTTAATGCTTATATTATTTGATATAAGTCCTATTTAATATATATCTAATGATTAAAGTGATGCTTTTCAATAAGGATTTTAAGGATGTCCGCTCAGCAAATTCCATCATCCTTTTAGAAGGCACATAGCATATAAAATATGCATATGAAATTATCATTCTTCACTGTATGCTCAGCATAAATTGTCGCCTGCTTTAAGTAAGTAAAATTTTGCAAGGCTGCACTGTCTAATGAGTTTCTCTTCTAAGGTAATATTACTTCCAGACCTATATGTACACAAACACATACATAATTTTTGTTATTTTACTCTCATGAAACTTAACTTTCACACCTGAGAGGCTGTATAGATGTTGGACTTAAGCTTATAGGACAGGATATTTTATGTGGTATCTATCTCTTATAAAGAACTTTATTTCACACCAGCTGTAATTTCACATCCCATTTAATGTAGTATGCTGAACACCGAAATCAAATAGTATGTAATAGACTAAGGTGACCTCGTCACCCCAGATTACCATAATAATAAAAGATTCAACTATATTTGAGTTTATCTTCAATACATTGCACTTTATCACTGTTACTAGTTTGATTTCCAGGTCGGTGTAAATGTGAGCCACATCATATGATTCATCTACTCCAGCTAGAATTCTATTTCATTAAATCAGTCTGCCATCACTTGCTAGGTGCACCATCGTTTTGTCCGTAACTAAGAAAAAAGAAAAAGAAAAAACCAGACACAGTGCTTCAGAGGTGCAACATGTGGGGGGAAATTTGCATTTTAGAATCAATGAAATGTAGTATGTATGAAAATGTAAGTAAAAAATTGGCTTAAGGCACATAGTAGCAAAATTTAAAATCCTAGTCATAGTGTCTGTCATTCTTCCTGTCCACAACATTGCACTTACCTGAAACAAGTATTCTGTGATGGGATAAAAGTTCCAAGCGTATTTTTTGTTCCTGAATTCCACAGTTCCCTGAGTCTTGGCCAAATTTGTTGTGTATGAAGATATTCTTCATAGAATCCTTTACGTCTTTTTTTTTTAGCTATCCAGCAAGTATAAATTTGGCAATGTTTTTTATTAAAAGCCTTAAAAAGTTTTTTTCTCACTGACCCTGTAAGTCCATGACTGATAGTCTAAAGAAGTAATGCTGAATATAGAAACAATTATGCACATAAGTGTTCATGGCAGCATTATTTACACTGGTAAAAATCAGTAACAACATAAGTGCCTAATATTTCCTTTCTTTTTTTTCATTATTTTGGGTTTTTTTAATAAGTGCCTAATAATAGGAAATAATTTCTTATTATGCAACTATGTTTATGAAGAGTTTGGAGCATAAAGTAAATGCTTATGTGCGAAGAATAATTGGCAGATACAGGATCTAAACTATCCACCCATTAAATAATATGAAAGTGCATAGGTCAAAAGCTAGAAAGAGATAGACCAAACTATCAACAGTTGGGTAGTAGGGTATGAATTTTTTTTTATATATGTACATGTGGGATATGATGTTGATTTTCAATAATTGTGTACAATGTGTGGTGGTCTGATCAGTATAGTTAGCTTATTCATCATTACAATACTCAATCATTCTGTGTCCATTGACCAATTAATTCCTCATTAGCTCCCCTCCCTCTCCCCCTTCCCTCCCCCTTTCCACCTCCAGTTTTCTAAAAGTTCAATGTATTACTGTGATTTTTGTTTCGTTCTTTCTCTCTGTCTCTCTTTATTTTTCATTTGTTTATTTATGGATTCAGCTCCTGGTTATGAGTGAGAACATGTGGTATTTCTCTTTCTGTATCTGGGTTGTTCCACTTAGAATAATTTTCTCCAGGCTCATCCATGTTGCTGCAAATGGTAGGATTTTGTTCTTTTTTATGGCTGAGTATTATTCCTTTGTGTATATATACCACAATTTCCTTATCCAGTCATCTATCAATGGACATTTAGGTTGGAAATATCCTAGCTATTGTAAATAGAGCTGCAATAAACATGGGAGTGCAAGTATCCCTTCAACCTGATGTTTTCCAATCCTCTGGATACATCCCTAGTAGTGGGATTGCTGGATCATACAGAAGTTCTGTCTGTAGTTGTTTAAGGAACCTCCATACTGTTATCCATAATGGCTGTACTAATTTACAGTCCCACCAACAGTGCAGGAGAGTTCCTCTTTCTCCATATCCTTGCCAGCATTTGTTATTCTTTTTTATAATAGCTAGTCTGATTGGCATGAGGTGATATCTCAAAGTGGGTTTGATTTGCATTTCCCTGATGATTAGTGATATTGAGCATTTTTTCATATACCTGTTGGCCATTTGTATGTCTTCCTTTGAGAAAAGTCAATTCAGCTCTTTTGCCTATTTTTAATTGGATTATTTGTTTTTTTGCTGTAAAATTGTCTGAGCTCTTTGTATATTCTGTATATTAATCCCTTGCCAGACGGGTATTTTGCAAATATTTTCTCCCATTCTCTCAGATGTCTTTTCACTCTAATGATTATTTCCTTTGCTGTGCAGAAGCTTTTTAGTTTGATATAATCCCATTTGTTTATTTTTTCTTTTGTTGCCTGTGGTTTTGGGGTGTTATTCATAAAGTCATTGCCCAGTCCTGAATCCTGGAGCGTTTCCACCATGTTTTCTTCTAGGAATTTTAAAGTTTCAGGCTTTACGTTTAAGTCTCTAATACATTTTTAGTTGATTTTGGTATATGGTGAGAGGTAAGGATCAAGTTTCATTCTCTTACAAATGGATATCCAGTTTTCCCAGCACCATTTATTGAAGAGGCTGTCTTTTCCCCAATGTATGTTCCTGGTACCTTTGTCAAAGATCAGTTGACTATAAATATGTGAGTTGATTTTGGAGTTCTCTCTTCTGTTCCATTGGTCCATGTGTCTGTTTTTATGCCAGTACCATGCTGTTTTTGTTGCTACAGATTTGTAATATAGTTTGAAGTCAAGCAGTGTAATGCCTCCGGCTTTACTTTTTTTGCTCAGGATTGCTTTGGCTGGTTAGAGTCTTTTGTTGTTCCATGTGAATGTTAGGATTGCTTTTTCTGTTTCTGTGAAGAATGTCATTGGTATTTTGATGAAACATCACATTAAATCTATAGATGGCTTTGAGTAGTATGAATATTTTTACTTCATTGATTCTTCCAATCCACGAACAAAGAATGTCTTTCCATCTCTTACTGTGTCGTCTTTAATTTCTTTTCAGAAGTGATTTAATATTTTTATATTTTTTGCATTTTCAAATATACTATGATGGTATCTTCTTAATTGAAAAAGTAAGGTGATTTTTAAGAAATACCCTCTATTTAGTTTTTGATCTAATTTTGAGTTTCTGTACTCATTTTCTTACTCGTTTTAAGCTAGTTTTACTTTTATCCAAAGAATTTAAATTTATCGCAATTCCATCTTGCCATATGTTTCATATCCTTCTCCAGCCACCAGGCTTCTATGTCTTCTTCCCAGAACTCACTATTCCATTTATTAAAATGTTCATGCCAGAGTCTCACAAAGTCTAAGGTAAATTTTCACCTGTCTTAGTCCGTTTTCTGTTGTTTGTGACAGAATATCTGAAACCGGGCAATTTATATAAAAGTGGAATTTACTTCTTACAGTTATGAAGGCTGGCAAGTCCAAGAGCATGGTGCTGGCATTGGATCAGCTTCTGGTGAAGGCCTTCTTGGTTGAAGGGGATGGGGATGGGAGTTCTGCAGTCTTGGGGTAGCGCAGGGCATCACATGGCAAGGGGACTGAGCATACTGACTCAGGTCTATCATCTTCTTCTTATAAAGCTACCAATCCCACTTCTGATATATCCCATTGATTTATTAGCCCATTAATCCATTAATGGATTATTCTATTCATGAGGGCAGAGCCCTCATGATCCAATCTCCTTTTAAAGGCACCACCTTTCAATACTGCCACATTAGGTGTTAAATTTCAACATGAGTTTCAGAGGGAACATACATTCAAACCATAGTATCTCCCATTGTCTGCCAGGGTTGATGAATGGTAGTTAATAGCTAAGGAAGTGAGATTTAGGTAATTGATTCTGGCTCAGATCTTCAAGATGGTAACATCTTTTATAGATTGGGAAGGAAGTGTGTGTTTCTTGAACATATTAGACTTGAATGTGTATGATGGACACAAGGCATAGGGAAATGAGCACACATTGTGGAGAGTTTAGTGCAGTCCAAGCTCACTAAAGCAAGTAATGAGAATACACTGAAAACCTGCTTAGTGAAGAGTCTAGGCACAGTTCCTAGCTTCAAGGTGCTTCTCCCTATTAAGACTTGGATCTTATATGCCACTAATACAACAAAGTGATTACTGACAAGTCTCTATAGCTTTTCTTGCTCAATGGCTGGCATGAGTGGCTAGTGACCTGCCTCCTTTTTCCTTGCATTGCCACTGTTCACTCTCCTTGGGTACATTCCCTACATTATTTCTGTCACTTTCTGGGCCCTTTTATGTTAATCATCACTAATAGTGTCATTCCCCTAACAGTACCTATATTCCTCAGTGCTCCCAAGGTTTCCATGATATCATTACGGAGAAAATAGTTGAATGCAGGGAGGGAAATAATCAGTGTGATCCTGAGTACTACCCAAGAGTGCTACACCAAGTGTAGCTCTTGGCACTTGGTTGAAGCTAACTTCAAAAACAGTGTTTATGATCAAGGCAAAAGGAGGAGCCAGCCCAGGTAAAAGGTGTGCAGAAATGGGCTGTTGCACGCTCAGTTGTCTGCTACACTTTCCACCTTTGGGCTTGACAGAGTTGGAACAGGATTTATTTCCATGCTTTTTGTGCAATGTAACAGCAATTTTTGTCTACCACTGTATATATATTATTAATAAAATGATTCCTTTTCAACATTTAGCTTTGAACTCAACATGCTTAAGAACTTGTTTGACATGGTAGAAGCAGAATTGAGTTTTCTACTTTTGTCTCAATTCTGAAAATGACTAAAATAAGAACTAGTAAAATGTGTTGCCATATACTTAAAAATAGAACCAAACTCTGTTTTCTCTTGGCACAATATTAATATTTTGGCAGTAAATTGTAATTCTTCACCAGTAGTGGTAAAATATGACAGATCTTTGGTTTTAAGTATTAGCAATCATTTCAAAAAATTTAGTTTTGAAGTTGGAAAAAATTAAAATTAAAAAATTAAAATGTGAAACAAAATAAAGAATAAAATACTTCTATTATTCTTCACTTCAGTAAGAAATACTTTAACCTGGATTTCTCTCTTTTACCCCCATGGTACTATTTTGCCACCAAGTTAAGGAGGGCTTCAACAATAAGAGAATTAAGTACAAACATAATTAACAAAAATCTCTCTCCAGACCATCTCAGTGAATGTCAAAGTAAACTTTATGTATAATGTAAAAATATCTTGATTATGTTCTTATTAGAGAACCAAATACTTAGGAACAGCCCCTGAAAGTATAGAAAACTCCCATTAATCGTATGTAAGCATCAGAAAATCCCAAAAAACAGAATTATTTTTACACTGTTCTGAATGGTAGTTGATCTTCATAATGATCACCAAGAAGCATTGTGTAATATTCTGACTTAGTGTTTGAAAAGAACTTTAAAGTTTATCCAATACAACTCCTTTATTTTTCACCTGAAGGAATTGAGGCCCAGAAAGGTTAAGTAACTGTAACTTGGTCAGAACCACATAGCCATGAGATACAGAGAACCTGATCTTCTGACTCCCAGGCGAGGATTTTCTATTTTTCAAATCACATGTGAGAAAAAGAATAAATAATATCCAGTTTTTAAAAAGGAACTTCTAGTTCATATCCTGTTGATATTAATGGCTAGAGGTTATTCTGTGTTCCCTTCACAAATACCTGTAGACCGGATCACATTTAATACTGGATGAGATGAGAGCTTAGATGAGATTTTAATTTTTTAAAAAATATCCAGAGCAAACAATTCTACAACTCTTGTCCGTTACTTATCCTTGTCCTTGAGTTTTTGTGGGGTTTTTTTGTTAACACTGTTCTAGTGGTAACAGAAGGTGCAGTCACTTTGGAGAAGCCATTAGTTGAGATTTGGATAAAACACTCAGCTTAAAGATGTGATTCTGCGATTTAAAAGAAACAATTTAACATGAGGCCTCCCAGTTATGTGGCAGAAAAATACGTCTGGTTTCAAATATTTCAATACCTAAGACAACTCTCCATACTTGTAAGCAGGGAACTAATGAAAAAACAAATAAGCATGTCTATCATAGTCACAAAGGATAAGAGTAAAGCAGTATTTTTTTTTTCAAATTCTAAGCACTTGAGATTTTGCTGCAAGAAAAGTGATCCTGAGCACTTTTGCAGGATGTAAAGTTATTAGGATTCTTCCTTCAAGACACATGATTTGTTTACTAAGAATATAATCATCTTTTTTCTAACACATCCTAATTTTCTAAAATAGACAAAGGCATATTCCCACCTATCCCCAAATGTAATGACTTTAGGATCTGTATCCACCTTTAGTCCATCAATGCTCAACAGCCCACCAGTTCAAGTATGTTATTTGATGTATTTTACAAGCTGGTTCTAAAGATTAAACAAAAGCCAAAAGCTGTGAGTGAGCAATTCCTCGAAAAGAAAGCCTGGGTTGAAGAGAAGGAAGAAGTGGGAACCAAGATGGAGTGAGAAGAGGTTGTTCTGTGCACTGTGATCAAGGAATACGCACTGCTCAGTGCAAGTGGAGAGTTTAGCTACTTTCTATTTACCCTGGGTGTTTGAATAGGTACAGAGTTATAATTATGATATTATATTTATATGTGTGTTGGTTTACTGTATTCATTGACTCTGAGTGAAGTACAATGTCCATTCCCAGGGCAGATGCCCTGTTTAGTAAGCCCTGATATTTATCTTCCATTCTGAAATATCCACCTCCATCTTCTAATTGCTCATTTTATTGGGAAGGAAATAAAAAATCACAAAGGCCTTTTACTTTATCCTCAATATAATCCAGTTAGCTACATCTGTATTATATGAGTGAAACATGTTCCCATGCACCCTTGTAATTAATGTGCATTCCCAGAGAATTCACTGTCCACAGGGTCCCTATAGGGAGGCCATGCTTATGTAAAGCCATTTTCTCCTTGTAATAAGTGCAGCTGCTGTGTGACTAAACTGTTTTATAGCAAGTAGTGTTTTACTGATGCTTATGTTGAAAGTAGTGTGATGTGGATAACTTGGAGTAAGTTTACTTTCAGTGTTGTGTGCTTTATTATGGTTGCAATGTCTACTCTGTTCAGTGAAGGCACCTTTTGTTCTGCACTTGAGTTAGTTCTGCTATGCTGTCATATTTATTAATAATGTGCTCCTGGAAAATGAAAACATAGCTATTATGTTCTTTAACCAGTCTAAAATATGATTCTATAAATTAAAGGCAGTTCATTGTTCATTCCACTTCCAAATGATTTTTAAGATGACTACTCAGCTTTGAAATGACTCCCAAACTTTAGAAACTAGAGCAAGAAATTGAAAGTATCAATAGTTTCATCCCAAGCTGCAAAAAGTAATATGTGGTGGTAGACTAGGCTTGGACGTAATGGGTCTGACTCTAAGGGAGAAAAAATTCCATGAATTGTTTTTAAGAAATCCATTAACTCTTTCAGCCCACTAACCTATTAAGCGGTGATCTTATATAACAAAAAAATTCTACCTTAATTCTGAGCCATTTATTTCCTTCTTACCAGTAGGATCTGCCTCAGAATGATTCCAAAAGTTAGAATTATGAACATCACAGGCTTTGTCTAAGTTGTACCTGTGTACTTGTTCTGTTCTATGCTTGCTTATTAATTTGAAATTACATGTGTGGCTTTTGTTATTTTAAGGCACTCAACCAGAATGCTGAACTAAGGAGTCGGTTGAACAGAATACATTCAGAGTCTATTATTTGTGATCAGGTTGTCAGTGTAAATATTATTCCTAGCCCTGATGAGGTAAGACTCATTTTTAATAGATGGAGAGTACCTATTTTATAACATCTAAATCTGCTCCGTGTTTTTGTTTATTTTTATACAGTTCTTTCACTGTTAACAAGGTTCCCTCCATAAATACTTGTGTTGCTGACAGTTCAGTGTTCTTTGGATTAAAAGATATACATGAGCTTGACATCAGTTATTCTTGGTGATCATTGTCTATTTTTATTTATTCCTGTGTTCACCTGATACCACTGAATATTTAGTTTATGTATCTACTCCAGCTTGTTAATTTTCTGTGTCTGTCTCATTCTTCATTTGAAATGTTCATTATCATCAAATGGCCAATGAAATGTTGAAAGAAAAAAAAGCAATTTTAGCTGAGAAGTTGCTAAATAAAAGTTTTCTTGAGGCTTATTTTGAAAGTACTGTTTAAGGAGAGAAGTCACCTGACCTTGCTAAGATTATACTAATGCTACTGCTACAGCTCCCACTGCTGATGGCAATAATAATTAATAGCTAACATGTGTCAAGTGAATGCTTTCTGTGTGCTAGTATTGTGCTAACCACTTTGCATGTGTTATATCATTTGACACTTTCAGCAACCCTCTGAGGTAGGTGCTATTATTATTCCATTTTCCAGATTTAAAAACTGGTTAAGAGAGTAGGAGAACATTTGGAATTGGGCTATACTTAACTGTGTAATTCTGTTTATGACCCTTTGTAAAATTATTTTATAACCATGAGAACTTACACTTTTCAGTGGTAATATTAGAGCTTTATATAGAGTGATACATGTAACAAGGTGAGCGTTTTAACTAATACTAAGGTCATATTTGCACCAAAAACATACTTTTTACTAGAAATCTACAGGTGCAATAGTTCTACCATGTAACTGCTTAGAAAATATTATCTCAAGACAGCTTATCTTTAAGTTGCCCTCCCTATGTCCATTCACCTCCATTGGCCTCATGATGTCTGATGACTCTTATATTCACTCAATATAAGTAACTTATATTCAACTGCCCAGAATCTACAAGTATTTCTAAAATTTGTTACTCAAAAATTGTTTAATAATCTCAGTTGGACTCTTCCTTTCAATCTGAAATGTACCCTAGAACATACATATTATAGTTCCCGTATATATTTTTCTGATGAAAATGTAAATAGCTTCCTTAAAAACAATATTTATTACTTATTGAATAAAAATACAATTTTAAAATGTATTTAAAATTTTAAATAATTTAAAATTTTTCAGCTTTTAAAAAAAGCTTAGTACTCTAGTCATATGTTTCATTGGTTAAAATATCTGATCAAATTGGAAAATGACATTTATATATTCTGTCTCAAAAATTAGTCATATGCATTGTTTTCTTAGCATGTCTCTAGTGGTTTCTACAAGTACTTCTTGAGGTTTTGTATACTGGTTAGAATACGGCTAATAATGACAGGCCTAAGAATAAGAGAATGAACTTGTCTGTGCAATCAATTCAGGGTATCAATACCACTTAATATCAGTTGAGCAATTAATTTCATGTAATATGAATTGAGCACAGATTTAAAACCAAGTCATCATACCAGTACCTTTCAACTATGCCTTTGGAATCTTTAGACATATTAAGAAGGAAACTTGTGCAATGGTCATTACTGAGTTGCAAGTGAAATTTATTTGTGGTCACTACTCTTTTAACAAACAGTGTGGATTCCTCTAGAAATCTGGTTAATTTGAAGGAATAGCAATCCTAATAGGGAAAAAACAGTAACACCGTATGTTTCTCTCTTCTGTAGCCTGGTGAGCAAATCCATGTCAGCCTCCCCCTGTCACAGCAAGTCGCCAATGAAAGCCGCCTGTCCATGTCAGAATCTGTTTCTGAGTTCTTCGATGCCCAAGAGGTGCTCCTCTCTGCAAGTTCATCAGAGAATGAGGTAAGGTTCCTTGACATGTCAACCTCAACTGCTTGTAACTGAGTTTGGGTTAAAGAAAGTAAGACTGTGGAACTTTTTCTTCGTTTTTTTTTTTTTTTTTTGGTTTGTTTATGTCATAGTAAGATGCCCAAATTGTAGCAAAACCAAAAGCGTACAAACTGTATTAGTTCCCATTTACTTAGCACGTAACACTTCTGCACACCAGCTTATTACACTTAAATTTGATGAGTAAAGGGAAAGAATCAAACATTTGTTCTGACTTTCTTCTGTGATTTATATTTTAGGGTAACCAAATGGTTGATGATGGAGTTCTTTTTTATTTTATTTTTCCTAAAAGATGATCAGTAAGGGGATCTTAACCCTTGACTTGGTGTTGTCAGCACCATGCTCTCCCAAGTGAGCCAAGGGCCGGCCCTGATGATGGAGGTCTTTATAGAAGGAAACTGGCTAATAAATGTAGAAAGAATGGTAGAATTAGAAAATTACCATTCATGCACACACACAGATACGGACACGTTATATATCATATATATGTGTGTGTATATACATATATATATACACACACACACACATATATATATATATACACACATGTTATATATCTTTGCCAGGGACATGAATTTGAGCTTAGAAGGATATTGCTTAACATCTACCTAGTTGGGTGATTATGGTTTTGGAGACTGGCTACCATAAAAGCGTCTTTGGATTACACTTCATGCTCATCAGTCTTGGCAATGTCTTAGAAACAGGGAACCCCTTCCTTGGTCAGGTTGTGGAAATTAGTTCTTTCACTGAAATTTAGTCAATTATGCTTTTATTTTTTGGTGGGGGGAGTAGGGAGGGGATGGGGAAGGCAGCCAAAAATCTTTCCCTCACAGCCGATTAGGAATTTTGTCATTTGGGATTGCAAATCTGTACTGCATTTTTACAAAACAGAAATGAGATAGTTGCTAAATGTTATTTCCAAATCCATGGAAAATACATTGGAAGGAAACATCCTGACAATTAGTAGTAATTGTTTTTGAATGTTCAGAATTATGAGTAATTTTAGAAAGAAAAAGTGGAAAAGAGAAAGAAATAATGAGCACATATCACTTTTATGATGGGGGGAAAGTACAATAGAATTCTTGTATTAGGTAATGAATTTGTCAGCATACCAAGGCATGCACCTGCCTCTCAGATCCCAAGGCATGCATTAACAGGTTCAAAGAGATTCCCATTCACAAGCCAGAGTGCTAGTTTGTCAGACTTCTCAGGGGAATTATCTTTTGGGCACTTGGATATTCAAGTCTAAAGCTCAAAGACAGAGCAAGTCTAGAGAGAGAATGAATTAGATCAGGACCCACATAACCAGCCACCTGTTTGACATTTCCCCCTGGGTGCTCACAGGACCTCTAATTCAGCATGTCTAAAAGTGAGTTAATCAACAAATCCCTTCCACACACACCATCCCCCACCCCAAGGAAAAAAAACAGCCTACCTGTTGCTCTCATATTGCCTATCTAGGTGCTCTTCTATCCAACTTCTTTTCCTTTGCTACCACCCACATTGATTCAGTCATCAGGTTCTGTACCTTCTATCACCAAATACAGTCATGTGCTGCATAATGATGTTTCAGTCAACAAAGGACCACTTGTATGACACTGGTCCCATAAGATTATAATGGAGCTGAAAAATTCCTGTCATCTCGTGACATCATAGCCATTGTAATGTCATAGTACAATGCACTACTCACGTGTTTGTGATGATGCTGGCTAGGAGCAGTAGGCTATGCCATACAGCCTAGGTGTGTAGTGGGTATACCATCTAGGTTTGTAAAAGTATACCCTATAATTTTCTCACAATGAAATTGCCTAATGACACATTTCTCAGACATATCCCTGTGGTTTGTTAAGCCATGTGTGACTATACTCTCAGATCCATGCATTTTCCTGCAGCTTCACTGCCACTACTCCAATCCCATCACCTGGCTTCTCGCTGCCTAGGTTACCCCACCAGTCCCATAATTGGTTTTCTTGCCTCTCTTCTTGCCCCCTCCAATTCATTTTCCACTGGGCAACTTGATTAATCTTCTAAAAGGCAAATCTGGTCATGCCCCTTTTCCCCAGTGTCCGTGGGATAGCAGTCTAAACTCCTTAGCAATCACATGAAGATCCTTATAATCTCTCAGCTGCAGTCTCATGCCACTTCTGTTCTTCTGGAGACTTTCACCAGCCAAAGGAGTGATTCCTGGAGTTGTTAATTTGCTAAAGACACCTTGTGTTCCATGCTGCAGCAAGGAGAGTGACTGAATTGCACACCTGTCCCTTGTGCACTGTAGCTTACAGGTTTTCATGAAATGACTGTTTTTAATTACTTACAACTTCTCTCTTTATCACAACACTCAATCTTAAGTATTTGAGGGGGCTAGACCAAGAGATAAACCCAAGTGACAGCCACCATGATATTCTCAGAGTTGTTCCTTCCCTTTGGCTAAGGCTTGGTTCCTGGGTCAACCTCATCTGTCCAAGTATCTAAGTTCACTTGTGATGAGTTCACCCCTAGAAAGGCCCTCGAGTCTGCACACTAACAGATGTGGCAAGCCCACCTGGTCAGATTACTGTACCTGTGTGAATCCTAACAGCAGCTGCAGAATGGGCTCATGCTGCATATTCTGCACTACAGCTGCCAAAGATCGGGCCTCTGCACTTGCCAGCCACCCTGGCTGGGGCACTTCTTTTAGGGATGCCCATATTCAGTACCTCCCTCACCTCAGCCCCTCACTCAAAAGGCACCTTCAGGGAAGCCTGCACTGGCTGCCCTGTGAACAAGTTAGATCTACCATTTCCTGCTCTCTTCTGACCTTTTATATCCCTCTTCCCTCATTATTTTTTTTCCTTCACACTTGTCACTGTCTAACAAAATGTATATTTTATGTATTTCACTTGTTTGTTGTGTGTCTCACCTATAGAATGTAAGTCCCATGAAGGCAGATTTTACCACTGTGTCTCCAGAACTAGAACAGTTCTGGTGAGCCCAGAGCAGGTACTCAATAAATACTTGCTAACTGAACCAGGAAAGGAGTGCTTATAGCACATGAGCACATGATTATTCTGAGAAGTATCTGGATATTAGCTGTCTTACATTAACATTTTCCACAACTTAGGGAAAAATTCTCTTTATGTATATCTACCAATGCACATTTCTTAATGATTGCTAGCTCCTTTTAAAAAATGCTCTTTTTGCTTCCAGAATAGTCTATTTACATTGCCTTGTCTTTTAAACTTGTTTCTACAATGCAACACACCTGATCATATTTAGAAAAAAATATTTCATGAACTCTTTTTCTAATTTTAACATTTACTTGTACATCTTTGCAGGGTACAGAGTGTTGTTTCAATATGTGTGTATACTGCACAATGATTCACTTAGGGTAGAACTCTTTAGAATCTCTAAGTTTGTAAAGAAAAATATTTGTCTCCAGGACTTCTTAACCATGGGAGAGAAGGCAAACTGTTTTATTGTAATACTGCAGAGCCTTGCCTCTGTGTACAGGGTAACATGAATGGACCACAGCAACACAGCCCAGCCTTAGTTACTGTACACACACATAGGACATGGACACGTCTTACTCAGGGCCCACTGTCGTCGTAGAATTCCCTTACACAGTGATATTGGATAGTTTCTATGATATATTGGCTTGGGAGAGATTAGAAATTGAAAAAGAATAGACTGTTTATAGCTTTTTGTAGGATAAAATGAGTATTTTCTCAAATGAGAAACATGCATCCAACATGAATTTGGTTCAGGTAGGCATTTGTCTCCTCAAACAGAACTGAGTGCAATTAGCTTTCTTCAGAGAAATCACAAGGATGAGTTTGATTTACTTTTTTTCTCTGTCAGGCTTGAGAAGTTATCTTCCATGAGCCCTATGGTTTAACTGTCACCTCTGTTGCAGTCAGTGGGAACTGTGGAAACAAGTTGCAGTGGGAAAATATGAATCAGAAAAAGATTTTATTCTCAATTTGCCGCCTTTATAGTCGTACTCTGTGCGCAAAAGCAAAACTACCATTATCCATCCATGCATACAATCGTTCTGTCCATCATTGTACTCTCCCTAAGCATATCAACCTCTTCTCAACGCTAATTTTGAAAACATTAGCAATAAGTTCAGAAAACTTAAAGGCAAAGACTAATTGTTTTTATTACATAAAAATGTTAAACTTTTACATGGCAAAATAAAAATGGCATAAACAAAGTTTCCTATGCTAGGAAAAAATGTGATATGACTAACTGAAAAATGTCTGAAAGATAATACGAATTCACGAAGGATGAGATTCAAACTTTAAATATACCTAAAAGATCTCAAAAGATATCTAAAGGTAAATAGATGCCAAAAAAGATTGATGATGTATAGAGTTGAAGTGGATGTGGAGAGATGGATGTTCCTATATACTTCTGATGAGAACAAATTAATACAGTCTTTCAGGAGAGCAATTTGGAAACATGTGACTAATAACCAAAAGTGACCCATTTGATCTAGGAATAAATTTTAATGAAATCACCAGGCAGATCCACAAAAATATATTTACAAAGATGTTCATCCAAGTGTTTTATATAATAATTAATAGTTAGAAACCACATAAATGCTGGTTAAATTGCTTATAAGTATTTGCATTTTTTTATGTTATGATTATATAATGAAATATATTAGCTTTCCAAATAAAGATGAAGAGCCATATCTATTATAATGGAAGTGTATTCAGAATGCTGTAAAACAATATATAAAACCATTTCCTTTTTCAATATCTGAAGATAGATGTATCAATATGTTTGTATAGACATTTTGAAATTAGGGGGTAATACCCACCAAAATATTAAATGTATTTCCTTTAGGTGATGGGATCATGGGTGATTTTCATGTTCATCTGTTTACCTTTATGTAATTTATATCCAGAAAAAATATAGCACTATTTCCATCTTAAAGAAAGTAAGAAAGTATCAACAGCTTTCTTGCCTGCAGTACAGAGATTGGTTTTCCTGTTCCTCTGAATGGTTCTATCTTACGTCCTCTCTTTTCTTATCTGCTCTAACTCCCTTAGTATGTATGTAGTTCCTTAATTTAATTTTTATGCTAATTTTCGTTTTATTTTAGTTCCATATTTTTCTCATTTAGAGAGTGGCTTAATCCTTGATCTCTCCCCGTTCTCACTGTGGCCATCTGAATCTAAATTGTCAGTATTTCTTACCTGGATTTATGCAGTACCCTAGTATCTGGCCTCCCTAGAGAAAGCTGCCAATACTTTACTGAAAACTAAACCTAACTCTAGCATTCCCTTGCATTTTTGTTAGTTTTAATAACCCATAGGATTATATGTTAACCCTTTATGTTGGTGTGACAAGCCCTTCACAGTTGGGCCAGGCCCTCCTTTTATTCTTCCCACCCTCCCAACTTTTCTCTTTCCTAGGACAAATGTTTCTCTCATGGTCCTTACCTTTGCACGCTCCCTTTTTCCTGTGCCTCTCCCCTTACTAAGACTGGGCCATTGCTATTCATTCTCCAACACCCAGTTCAAATATGATTTCCTCTGAGCAGCCTCTCCTAAGTCCTCTAGGTGGAGTCATAGGGCCTTCTTTTATGCACATTCTTACTGTATTGTACTGAATTAATTCTGGTTTGGTACTGGCCTCCTCCTGCCTCCTGCCCCAACTAAGACAGGGAGCTACTTAAAGACAAGGGCTCCTTTCTAGCAACACTGTGTCCTGGCCCATGGAAGACCCTCAAGTGTTCACTGCACATGTGCCAGATACATTTCCCACTATGACCTCTGCTTCTCGTATGAGCAATATTTTGTTATTTTTAATCATTTGATATCTGAGCTTCCAAGACTGAACAAGAATTCTGATCCCTTCTGTGTTCTTCCCCTCCTTAGGCCTCAGATGATGAGTCTTACATCAGTGACGTGAGTGATAATATATCTGAAGACAACACTAGTGTTGCGGACAATATTTCTCGACAAAGTACGCATCATTTGAGCTTCCAGGTTGTTCTGTCTACATGCCAAATTACAACACTCATGACTTAGTGAACAGTCATTATTCCCCCACACTCACTGTTCTTTTTGCAGCTGATTGTTCAATAAATTTTATTTTGTATACTCTGTTGAGGTAAATGTTTGAAAAATCAGGTAGATGGTTAAGTGAAAAAGTTTTACTTCATGCTCAAACCAAAAGTTTGAATCTTTATTAAATATATTTAATTTTTTAAAATTTAACTTATCTTTTCGTGAAAAATATTTGACTATTTTTAACACCTTGTTTAAAAAACTACACATTTTCCCAGGGAAAATCTAAGGGGAAAAAAAGCCACTGTACACTGATGTTTATTTTAGCACATTTATCGGCAACCTCGTATTGAAATAATTTCTTTTACTCTTGAGACAGTATAATAAAGGCTGAAGAAATGTATCACAATCAGAATTATTTGAAAGAGTCATTTCTGTCCCTGATTTTATGAAATCAGAAAAGCAAAGTATCTTTCCTTTTCCAGTCCTGAATGGTGAGCTTACGGGAGGGGCCTTCCGAAACGGACGTCGAGCATGCCTGCCAGCTCCTTGTCCTGACACCAGTAACATCAACCTGTGGAATATCTTGAGGAACAACATTGGTAAAGACCTGTCGAAAGTCTCTATGCCTGTGGAGCTAAATGAGCCACTCAACACTCTGCAGCATCTCTGCGAGGAAATTGAGTACAGCGAGCTTCTGGACAAAGCTTCGGAAACCGACGACCCATATGAGCGCATGGTAATAAACGACAGCAGCACCCTTCAGGACTTTGCCAACCCTAGACCTGGGCTAAGCCAGAATTCATTGTGATGACGTATTTGGCTTTCACATAACATTCTCACTGCATAGGTAATTGGTCTGCTTGCATAAATCAGGCAGGACCAGAAAATTCTAGATACCTTTACTGGAAGACACACATTTTGTGATTTCATCCTTGGTCTAGGGTGTTTCTAAAGTTAAAATGTAAATGTATCATACTCCTTAGAGGCTTATGCCTTGCCTTGCTTTATCATCTTTTCCTGAATGCCAGGATAGCCCATCTGTTCCAGTATGTGGGTCTGAAAAAGTAACTTCCTGCTTGTACTTTGCCCTTTATTCCACATCACTGTGAAAAACTTGCTCTGCCCTCCAAAAACACCAGCAGCCACAGCCCTCCTGCACAGGGTGAAGAATGTGCACATGGCATGACTATAAACTGGGTTTCAGAGCCTTTGAAGTTGTTGATACTCATGATATTGGGTGGACATGTGAATGAAGAACAACTTGACTTCAGTGACCTGTTGGTTCCCATGTGAATATTTGACCTCATCTTACTGTATTTTTTCCCCATGAGTTGTGCATATAATAGAAAATGCAAATGCCATCAAATCAACTCCTGTCGACCTGTGGTGTGTAAAATCTAGAGGAATAAGGGACAACCAGACCTGGTAGTAGTCTCTCCTATATTATTTTCCTTTCTTCAATGTGTTTACAGGTTCTTGTTGCTGCATTTGCAGTTTCAGGCTATTGCTCCACCTATTTCAGAGCAGGAAGTAAGCCATTCAACCCAGTCCTTGGAGAGACGTATGAATGCATTAGAGAAGACAAGGGATTCCGATTTTTCTCAGAACAGGTAAGTGCCACTGGACTCAGTGAAGTTGCTATTTAATTAGGAGGGCAGTTTGCTGATGAAAACAGCCTTTTGGTAACTATCTGTTTGGGGTGAGTTATGATACCAGTTAACAGAAAACTCTTTTAGCTTATCCGCATCATTGCCCTCTCTAAAAGTTCTCTTTAAGTATGAAGTCTTAAAAACTAGAGATTTACGTATGCATTTTGAAAATAATTCACTAACAGAAATGAATGAGTTGTTATTTTTGTTGGGGGTGACCAATGTACATGTAAAAAAATTATCATTTATGGAAATTTTAACACTGATACCATTGCCTTCTTTTTTGTTTTTAATTACCAGGTTAGCCATCATCCACCCATTTCTGCCTGTCACTGTGAATCAAAGAATTTTGTGTTTTGGCAAGGTTTGTATTTTAATTATAATTTAAAAACCAAATTTATGACCTATGAAAAAGTTTCTAGCATCCACAGATACACTGTACTCAGTTTTTTAGATTTCTACCTTTGGAACTGAATGTTGGTGGTTGATGCAGAGCTCAGTTTGAGAAATTAAATTTCCTGGTTTAAATATGACACTGTCATCTAGGAGATGAGACTGTTTCTCTAGAAGGCAAGGCCTTGTGGAACAGCAGAGCTCCATGCCAACTGCGCCAGCTCAGGCCATCATTTACCTCACTGTGCCTCAGTGTCAGCATCTATGATGTGGAGGTGACATCTGCTGCCTTCTTGCTTCTTGGGGATGTGCAAAGAGATATTAATGCTGAAGGAAGGCTCTATGGCACATCATCTGTGGTCAGTCTACTTAGATGTTTAAATATTTCAGTAATTTCTGTTCTCTAACTCATTGGAGCTCGGGTTTGGGTTGAAGTCTCTACTTATTAATACCCATTGTTCAGTCAAAATGTTACACACTTGCCTAAAATAAAGTTTCAAAACACTCTTAGAAAGAAAATAATACATATATAAATTTGACCATTAAGTTTAAATAGTTCCTTCATGTTTGGAAGAGTGCTTCATTGATCACAGAATGACTCTTATAAGCATTTCCTTAACTTGAAAACACACAGTGATAGGGCACTGTACTGTACTTTATTGCAAAATAAGACAATGAATCATTTCTTGACCATAGCAAGGAGTCAGAAATTTTGTGGAGATAGCACTAGACTCCCTTAATTCATCAAAATGGGATCAGTTGGTTATTACAAATGCAGAGGTAAATGTGAGTCTCCACGCGTAAAATATAAAGCCATCGTGTGAGATAAAGTGCTGGGCCCCCGGCTGAATCTTATCAACCAGTGTACGAACATGTTCAATAAGTTAATCTCACTTTCTTGTAGATCTTATGTATCTGTGTTCAGATTTTTTTTTTTTTTTTTTTTTTTTTTTTTTTGCTGTTCTCCCAAATAGTATGACTATTCTGTATAGGGGGGAGAACATGTATACATACATCAATCGTATAGCCATACTGCAATAATTTTTACTCTACACCTCATGCTTGATATATATGTTAACTATTTTTACCATTTAATTAAAACATAACATTTATTATTATTTGGACATGAAAGCACTGTAGAGTCTATGTTTATATGTGTACGTGAATAGACACACACACCCACACACCCGTGCACATGATTCCAGGCTTCTCCCAGTTTTGTTAGTTAAAAACGAATAGGGAGCACATCTTGTGGAGAAACATAGATGATAGACTTTTTTTGGTTCACAATATTTTCACCTTAGGCCTTCTTCAGGCACTTATCATGTTAAATCAACAATACAGAATCAGTGTGATTACAAAAGGGCTTTGTAAAGAGTAATACAAAAGTTCGTTTTTATAGAACAAAGGATTAGATGTGGAGTATATATATCTTGTCCTCTGCCTATGTTGTTTAGATATCAGATGGAAAAACAAGTTCTGGGGGAAGTCGATGGAGATCCTGCCCATTGGAACACTGAATGTCATGCTTCCAAAGTATGTTGCTCTCCTCTCCCTTTTGGCCTCTTATCTGCTTTTCTAAATCAGAAGTGGGTATTTTAAACTCCAGGAGGTGCCAAGGATTCATTTCCCTGTGTGCCCAAAGGTTCTGTTACCTCCATCAAAGCTGTGCGAATGGACCCCCAAAAACAAAGTGTAAGAAACATGTATCAAAGCTTCCTGCTGATCTCCTCACATCTTCCACTTACTAGTCAGCACCAGGTACCTACCATGTCCCGGTCACCATGCTAGTTTGCTCTTTACGTGAAAAGTTCTCCTTTTTAGCCATTTTTTTCTATACAATTTGTAATTTCACTTTTGAGTTCATCTTAGATCCAGGCACTACTTTAAATTTCCAAGTTATTTTATCAAAGAAGAGTGATGGAATCCTTTTACAGTTGTGTTCTAGAGGATATAGTCTATAAATCTTTCAAAATAATTGAAGTTTTCATTGAGGCCAAGGGCTTGATAATTTTTGTTTCTTCATTTGGTTGGTTTTGTTTTGTTTTTTTCTATTTGAATGACAGAACTTGCTGGTGGATTGGATGTGGAGGAAGATGGGGAGGGGGAGCTATTCCCAGGACCGGAAAATAAACTTTCAATATTTGAATATTCATGAGGAAGAAAGAGTTTCCTAGTGTATATAGTGCCTTCATTGTACCAATTTATACATTTTTTAGAAACTTAGAAGCATTTTATCTTATTTTGAAATGACATTTTATTTGAAAATGTACACAATGTGCAAACTTAAATGTGATTTGAAACTATGTCATTTCATTCCTTGGCAGAATTTCTGTAATCTACTCGTCTGAATTTGCATTAGGCTTGGGCCATCTTAGTCTTGTCTGTCAGTCTTTTCTCAAAGAATTACTTGTACCTTTGGTCCTAATTAGGAATATGAAAGTGTTCTCAGGGTCATCTTTCTTAAGTGCACACCCTATCAAGATGGCCTATTACCTGCAGGGTAAATCCAGATTCTTTGGTAGGTCACTGAAGCCTTTCCCTGCTCGGCCCCATCACACTTTTCCTGCTAGCCTGCCGCCACAGCCGATCACAGGGCACACGCCCTCGTAGGCCCCAGGATGCATTGTGACCTTCTGGCCTCTATGGCTTTGTCAATGCTTTTTCCCAGCCCATAGTTCCTTCCTACCCAATATCCAAAGTGAGATCATACCCAGCCTCCTCTAAGATGTCTTCCTTGGCGCTCACCCCAGGTGCCAGGCAGATCTAAGGACTCCCTCTGCCTTCCCATGATGCTTTGTTCATACGTCTATCACAGCCCTCATCATAGTTTAAGTATTTGTTACATATCCATCTATCCCTACTGCACTGTTGGCTCCAGTACAGCAAGAAACAGTTGAATTACTTTGTAGCTTTAGCACCTGGCTTTAAAAAGCACTTAAATGTTCCTTAAATGAGTGAATCATGTCATAAATATTTATGACCACAAAGAAACTTTCAAGAAAGAAATGAGGGGAAAATGAGGGAAAAGGAAGCTTTGGCCAAAGAATGTTCTCAATAGTAGAAGCAGTCATAAATATTCCTGACCTTCATTGTTTTTAATCACGTTGTATTCTTCACTAGATACGGAGATTACTATGTGTGGAATAAAGTCACCACATGCATACACAACATCCTCAGTGGGAGAAGGTGGATCGAACATTATGGAGAAGTAACCATTAGAAATACCAAAAGCAGTATTTGCATCTGTAAACTCACGTTTGTCAAGGTAAATATATAGAACGGAAAAGGAATAGTACCAATTGCTTCCCAAGGAAGAAGTAGAACGATTACCTTCAACAAGAGCAAGTGAATCTGTGTGGTATCATTGGTCCTTAAGGACATTTTTGGTAAGAAAACTCAAGGCAGGCAGGCTTCTGAACATATGGAGGTCAAAAAAGGGACCATCTCAACACAGAAAAAAATTTATTTTTAAGGAACTTCCTTTTTAAGTAGCCTGTTAGTAGTTCATTAAGTAAAATTTCAGAAAAACCTTCTTGGCTATACCAAGGTCTATATTTCTATTCCTGCTTGATTACAACATATTCAAGTGATCTTATTTTAGGGAACTGATTATAATGCAGCTATCATTTTTTGAGAATACTTGAATACTAGCACAGCCATGTAGATGATAGCTACCAGTCACTACAAACTTACTGAAATCTACCACTATTATAAAAAGCATTACCTTTATTAACAAGAAGAGATGTTTGGGCTAGAGATGCCCACGGAACACCACTTTCCCTCAGTCTCTTTGCCGTGCTTGGTTAGGTATGCTACAGGATTCATCGTGGTGCAGAAATCCCACACACCCCCTTTATCTATTCTACTCAGGATCCCGTTCTAACACGATAAACAGGTAACACATTGGAGTCTTACAACCTTAATATTTTCTTTTCTTAGTTAAATCTTTTAAGTTATATTCGAAGGTCATGTTTGTTTAATTAAGTATCTTTATTTTAGCTTGAGATGTTTGCTATCATTTTTTTTTCTTACAGACTCATGAGGTGACTAGAACTGAAGAGCCAGGGTCATTATGTGCTCTGATTGGAAGGTGACAGTAAATGTGTGCACTTGGTCTTGCAGCTGTGAAGAACTTCAGTGTAGGCCTGCCCCAAACATTTGCAGGATATGTGTAATTATTTAAAATATGTACATCAAGCGTACAAACTGTCAAATAAATAGGTTCTATCCTTTTTCCCTGACAAAGATACCTTTTTTTTTTTTTTTCTTTTTGGCAGCTGGCCGGTACAGGGATCCAAACCCTTGATTTTGGTGTTATTAGGCCACACTCTAACCAACTGAGCTAACAGGCCTGCCTTAAAGACACCTTTGATAACAAAACCTGCAGGGTCAGGTTGGACCCTTCAGAGCTCCATGCTGGAAACCAGGCTGGGCAGGAGAGCCAGTCCTGGCCACACCCTCGCTGCTTTCTCACCGCCAGCTCTCCTGCACTGCAAGGGGCCTTGCATGCATGCACGCACGCGCGCACACACGTACAGAGACAATCCAGCCCACACATCCAAGCTCTGTCCCCACCCCCCTCAACAGCCACCCCTGACCATCCCTCAGATTTAATGGTTCACACACCAGCAGGTGGTCCCTTGGGGATGGGAAGAAGCCTGTGCCAGCTGTGGAGTAAGCTTAGAGCCATTTGCAGAGGGAATTCTTGGGTCCTGCATACTTGGGGCCTGACCTGGAGGAGGGTCGTGGGGTCCATGTAGGCAAATGCCCACAGACTTCTCACCACTTGGGAAGGAGCATGGCTAGAAAAGGGCCACATCAGGGTCTTTGTGATAAAATTTAGCTATTTAAAGATACTGGGAAAATCATTTCACAGACTATTTCTGCAGCATGGCCGATTGAATTTCATTAAAATCCATGAGCAAGGGGAAAACTCGAGATGAGGATCTAAGGAAAAGTAACTAACCTATAAGTTAATAGTTTTTTTAGGATAGAAGCTGAGTCTTCCTCACGTTATAGCATGGAGCAGAAATCATCCCTTTCTTAAAAGTTGGGCTAAGACTTAGAAAGTCAGCCTACCATAAAAAATATTTGAGATTAATTTCTGGAAATGGTTTGAATGAGGGATTTCAAGATTAAGAAAATTTTCCATATGGAAACTATAGGGATTGGTGTTATTAAAGCGATCAGCTGTCTTAATTGGGGCTTGGTTTTTCCAGGTCAATTACTGGAATTCTAATGTGAATGAAGTCCAGGGGGTTGTGATAGACCAGGAGGGGAAGGTGGTGCACCGGCTGTTTGGGAAGTGGCATGAAGGACTCTACTGTGGTGTGGCCCCTTCTGCGAAGTGCATCTGGAGACCAGGTGAGACTGGCCTGAGCATCCTGCAAGCGGGAGGGAACCACAAGCGACAGAAGGGAAGGGAATGTCAGGTCATGCCATGCAATTCACCTTATGTTTCCTTTAATAGTGAGATTAAAAATGTAGATGCTTAAGGCAATTATGGTTACATTTATACTTACCGTGTAAATTATATATGTCCCAATATTTGATAATAAAAAAATTGAGGCCAAATCTCTGACATGTGGTAAAAGATTAGGCTTCATGAAAAGTTGCTCTAAATGTAATGTCTACGTTTCAAAAGCTAGGTATATTTATTAAAGAATTTAGATAATTAAAATGTATAAATTTAAATCCTTACTCATGGTATTTATTCTGTTTTACTAAAACAAAGGAAAGCCTGCAATCATCTATAATCCACAAATTCAATAACTTACCAGAAAAAGTGATCTTTTCACTTGAGCAGCAAAAAGCTACAATATGTTTACATTTGATAAAATACATCAAGAGAGTTTTGGTAATATATTAGCATATAGTTGAATATCAGGTATAAATGGAACAAGTCTCTTCATGACATTTATTTTCATTGGAATTTTATCAGTTAATCCCTAACTTTAAAATTAGTTGTTGGTTTCCTAAGAGACATCAATGAATATTTAAATTTCCTGCTAGCAAAGTAGTTAGTTCATTCAGTCATCCACTATTTACTGAGCACTGACTATGCATCAACCTTTGTTCTAGGAGCATGGGATATATCAATGAGCAAAGTATACTAAGATCTTGCCTTTGAATTTAGTTTTAAAAGGCCAATAAATATTAATTTAGATCTGCTTCTTTTTAAAAAAGAAGGAAATAACATGTATTTCTAGTGACATCTTAATAATTAATCACCCTGGCCTTTAGTTACCCAACCAAATATTTGAGAAAAAGATTATGGGGTGATTTACCAGTGAAGACTATGAAATGTGCAAAGTTTTGTTTTAAAGATGGGGTTTTATTAAATATATGAATCTATCAATTCTGATCATTAACATAAATCTTCCCACCTAGCAAAATACCACCAATTTAATTCACTTGAAATAAGTTTATAATGTAGTGTTTATAACTACAGAGTTGGTGTTAGCGTGGGTACTAATGAAGCACCAGGCTAAGTCAGCTGCCTCCAGTTCAGTAAGCCTTTTGCCTCTCATAGTGATTTATTGGCCTCATTCCAGGTTCCATGCCAACCAACTATGAGCTCTACTATGGCTTCACGAGGTTTGCTATTGAGCTCAATGAGTTAGATCCTGTACTAAAAGATCTCCTTCCACCAACAGATGCCCGATTCCGACCAGATCAAAGGTAATGATGGCAGTGGTATCTAAGATGTAGAGTGGATCATGGCATGGGGCTTTAGAGGTCAATTGAGACGTATTTTCACCACCATTATTTACTTATTCATTCAGTCATTCCTTCATTCCCTCATTCACTCAGCAATATTTGAGTTTTCTACCCGAGGTAAAGCAGCATTCATAGGATGATCATAACAGAAGATTATCTGAACACAGAGTTCCCCACAGAAGATAACACAGACATTTTTTAACAGAAGTTTCTCCCAGCCAAAATTTACCAAAGGTCTGCAAATTCATGAACTCTCCACTAAATACAGAATCGCTCTTCATCCAATTTTTTTGCCCTCTTTATTTTTATTACACATGTAGTATCTGTAACATGGAGTAACTTTTAAGCTGAAGAATAAGAGAATAAGTTACAGGGGCACCCAGAAATGCTTTGTGTGAAAGTCTGGAGTTTGCCCAACATGGTTTTGATCCCACAGGGTGCGAGATGTACTCAAAATATAGTACCTTTAATTCCTTCTGGTTCTTATTTTTTATTATTGTTATATATTTCTGTACTCATGATGTCCATTCATACAAAATTCATTTTACTTTTCCCCCAAATTCTATGTGCCATACAAATTCTATCCAAAATCAGTTTTCTGTTTCCCACATATTTGTGGCTTTATCTGTTCACTGCCAAAATGTTCTCAGCATTGAACGTTCTACTACTCAGTTCTCTTTTATTCCCACCTCTCTCTCTAGAACATGCTGTCCCACTGTTTGACTTTCAAATTTATCAATAAACTTCCTGTACAATGTGTATCATTATATCCTGGTTCTTTGCTCTCATTTTGAAATTTAAACATTTGCAAATCACCACTGGGTATGCTTTTTCCTTCTCAATTTCATATTTCTTAAAAAAAAGATGACTGATAAGGGGATCTTAACCCTTGACTTGGTGTTGTCAGCACCACGCTCTCCCAAGTGAGCTAACCAGCCATCCCTATATAGGGATCTGAACCTGTGGCCTTGGTGTTATCAGCACCGCACTCTCCCAAGTGAGCCACGGGCTGGCCCTCAATTTCATTTTAATATTTCCTTTCTGGGGCTGGCTGGTTAGCTCAGTCAGTTAGAGCGTGGTGTTAATAACACTGAGATCAAGGGTTCAGAACCCTGTACCGATCAGCTGCCAGGAAAAAAAAATTCCCTTTCTGAATGTCATTCCATATTCATTTCTTATTTTGTGGCCCTTTGCAATTTTCCCCAGCTGTTACCTTTCTTTTTCTTTTTTTTTTTTTAATCAGTTTTACTCCCTCCAATAAAACAGGAAAGCTCCTTTCTTCTCAATCTGTTCTCAAAATTAGGTGGAGAATAGCCAGTTACCATCCTCCATTCTATGGCCTTTAACAAGTGCTCTTTGAAAAAGAAGCACCCCTTGTGACTTCATGCTGTTCTACATGGGACTCCGCAGTCATCCTGAAAATCCCAAGTTGTAGAACCCCAGGCAGCACAGAAAAGTCTTTAAAACCGAACCTCTCACCTTTCATTCCTACCGTTATATTGCTGTATGCAGTAATTCAGTTCACATACTCAGAAAGTATGTTCATTGATGGACAGACAGAGGTAGTGTGGCCTGGGGCAGAGGTGAGGGAACACATTATCAGAGTGTCACTGTTCAGTAGATTGTGTTCCCAGCAACCAGAATGTAATTTTATGCAAATGAGGGGTTTTTTCCCAGAAAAGGGGATAGTATATTAAAATAGCAATTGCTTTCTGCTTAGATTTTTGGAAGAAGGAAATTTAGAAGCTGCAGCAGCAGAGAAGCAAAGAGTAGAGGAACTCCAGAGATCTCGAAGACGATACATGGAAGAAAACAGCCTTGAACATATACCAAAATTTTTTAAGTAAGTTCATACCCATAATGAGTTCATGTTTGCCACAAGCAAAGAGAAGCTCCAGGTGAAGAGAAAATGGGAGATAGTTTAGTATCCCGGGAACTCGAGGTAGAAAAACTATACTGAGTTTGGTGACTTTGCTTTTGGCAATGAAAATAATTGAGTCAGATTTTGCACATATGAAAGTTAGTAACCATAAAAAGAAATTCTTCTGTACAGCTCTTTTCTTTTATTGGGCAGCAAAACAGAGTGAGGGTCTCACCCACAAGTCTCTTTTCTGCAGCTATACCCTTTAAAATGATAGAAGCTTGTTCCTATTCCCTCGTCCAGAGACTGATGGGACCCCACTGCCCATAAGATCATCCTGGCTTCATTAGGATTTAATTTTATTTCTACCACACAAAGCTTGTGTATGTTCAGATTTGGTCCCTCTGTGGTATGATAGTAGGTGATTATTGTAGGATTATTTGCAGGATTATATATACAGCACACAGATTAATCTGTAGCTTCCAAATCCATCTGTTGCCTTCCAGAGCCAGGACAAAAAAAGCCCATATCCTTTAGAGTTGCCGTCTCATGACTGAAATGCAGCCTTGCCTTTCAGATGTCTCAGATGTGCTCTATGGACATAGACCATGCAGAGGCTCTTAGAGCTACTGATGTAGCGTACTTTTCTCCACAAGGGAAGCAGAAACTGTTCTCGTGGGTCCAGGGCCAAGCTCTTAGTTACAGTATTTGTTTACAGTTTGTTTGGGGCTCTTTACTGTCTAGTCCTGCCCAGGGGTGATTGGTGTCTGCCCTCAGTCCCTCTCCCCATGACCCTACCTCTTCCATTTCAAATGTTTAACAACAAAAAATGAGTTGATTTCTGGTCAAAAATAGTCAAATCATCAATAATTAGCCCCTAGGACGCTAACTGGCTTTACAAAGTACCACTTATGTATAATATCCAATCTAATAATCCAATTATCAGGTTGCCTTGATGTGATGTGTGGCTAATGTTGATTTTTATATTTTCACAGAAAAGTTATTGATGCCAATCAAAGAGAAGCCTGGGTTTCTAACGACACCTACTGGGAGCTTCGAAAGGACCCTGGCTTCAGCAAAGTAGACAGCCCTGTTCTTTGGTAAATTGAGAATGTAGAGCTAGCCAACATATCACACTCTGAATGAATAAATAACTATGCACAATTATGTTTCTTATAGCTACGTGTGGTTTCTGGGTCGACTGAAAAGTACCATTTGCTTTTCTATTCATCTTTATAGTGGACTTTCAGAAGTGCATTAGACAAGGCCCATAACCACTTTTGGATCCTTTCTGTTTTGCTGCAACCATATTCCTTAAAAAACATCCTCACCCTCCTTGGAAAGCAGAATAAAAGGAGCAGAATATAAAATCCAAAGTCTGAAGAATTTCTAAAGAAAAACAAACTGTAACTGGTGCTTAAAGTGGATCAAGAGAGTTAAAATCAACATATAAACCCCGTGTTTAGTCCATTGTCTGGAAGCACCATCCCCTTATTGTAGGAGCTCCTGGGCCACAGCAGTCAGTTCAGACTTTGAGTGTGTCTGATGTGGTGTGCTTGTGCTGGCCTTGTCAAAATAGACATGATGCTTCTCAGAACCTGTCCCGTCTGTATGCCATTGTTCATGCCTTAAGAAATGCAAAGATGTACAGTAAATCATTTTTTAAATGTTTGCTCATAGGTTTATGTGAAGGACAGATCTTTTGAATCATGGCATGATTCATTTTCTTGATCAGAACGATTATGAGACTAACTTAAATGGATTAAATAAAGTGAACAACACATGCTTTACTTTGATAAGTTGGTTACTGTATTACATGTCTGAAGGGCAAGAAGGAAAAGGTGTGCGCTAAGTAGACCCCTGTATCCGTGTTATTCATTAAGTTCCTGTCCTGCCTCTAGATAATAAACCATCCCTCTTCCACCTAACTTCACAGTGTGCCCTATTATTTGGCAAAATCTGTATTTGATTTGGACATTTGTCATCAGTGTTAAACCTTAGAAGGAAATAACAAAAAGCATATGGGATTCCTGTGCGGGCTTAGTGGTACTATAAACATAACTGTTTTTGAGTGAAGAACCATGTAATCCACATGTCTAGCCACCCCATTGGCACCAGTCAGATTCCACTGAGAACAGAAGCAAGAGAGCTAGTAGCTTATTCACATTGTTTAAATGAGTTTTATGCAAAATCATATTTCATATTTTCATCAAATGATTCCATATGATACATGACGACATATTAAGCGTTTAGCTTGCTATTGGCAGAGTTATAAAACTTAAGGAATTTATTCATTCTGAAAAGGGAGGGGTAGCAGAAATATGTTTTGCATACTTCAGGATTTGTTTTTCCTCCACTAATACACAGAGGCTTTTGTAGGAAACTTGAATCAGTATTCCTAAGTTTCTGCACATAGATGACTATATAAAGGGCTGTATGTTTTAAAAAAAGTCGTTTCAGAGATTTTCCTAGAGAATTATATATAAAGTTACATATATTTTATTCTTAGATTTTTATTCTTAGATTCTTACCATCAGATTTTGTGTTATTTTAAACTCTGATAACAAGGTTGCTGACATTTTATGTTTCATTATGAGATGTTGATTTTGGTGTTGTTTTTTTCTCAGCAAAGCATTCCTGACAATGGCTAAAACACCATCAAATAAAAAAACTGCTGATGAGAGCAGAAAGGAAAACTCTAAAGTCTCCACTACAAAATTTTAGTTATCCTGAAATTCATCCTTTCTTTCATCTGAATCCATGTATTATATGTACAGTTTGCATTAGTTTACAATGGAATTTCCTTATCAAGTAAATTCTCTAATCCGTCACCAGATCTAAGCATTCTCTTAAACAACACTCTCCCTATACTTCTCAATTCCTTTAATTCCCATTTTAAATCTGTAGGTGGTAGTAAAATCTTGTTATTGATCCTTTTTCTGCTCATTCATCTTGATGTCCTTTTATCTGCATCCTGAGATACATGCCTTTAATTTTAATTAGAATCCTATTGACTTCCTCAGAGAAGTCTGTTCTCCTACGATTGGTAAAGCTTTAAATACTATTTAAGTGGTTCTGGTCTATACTTATTAGCACTTCCCTGAACAATCTCAAAATAGCCTAAATATAAGAAGAGACTCCTACAAACTAAAGCTACTACAAATAGAGAAGTGAGAAGGTAAGGAATAAGGTGACCAATATGACATCAGTCAGGCAGCTGGGAGAACCCAGGACCCATCAGGGAAGCACTACTGTACCTAGCATTCGGGTTATAATTGAGAAAAATAAATAGCAGTGATCTTTACTAGACAATAAGTTCAGGCTAAATCAGGTAAATCAGGTGGGTGAATGTGGGTCAGAACTAACTTGAGACTCTGATTAGGATTTCAAGATGAGAATGAGAAAAATGTCAAATTAATTAGTATCACATTTTATAATATCCCAAGTTTAGTAATCTCTTTTAGGATTCAAATATCCTGATTATTCCAGTTCAAGTGATCGATTAAGTTTTAGTGAGTACCTGATTCACTAATCTCCCCTGTTGAACACTCTTACTGGTGTAAAGGCCTCATCCCCCACCCCTTTTTTTGGTGGTTATAGAATTATGAGACTTACTCTGTTGGAATTTTTTTCTACATGGTATTTGGGCTTTTGAGACTAAACAGCAAAAAGATAGAATATGAGATCATTCTCTTAATAAAACCTGATTTATTCGTGGGAATTTTACATAAACCTTATTTCAGGGGCACTTACTTGTTTTTCCCAAAGCAATCCAGTATAGAGGAGGACTAAATATGTCTGCAGCCTCCCCCATGGTTTATTCATAAGCTCCTCCATCCCATTTGAGCTGATCTTTATGGAAAGCAATAAGAAGTGATGATGATCACGTGGACTTGGCTAGACCAACCAGATCGATGGCACACACCAGCCCCAGTAGAAGCCAACTAGAAACTAATTACTTTGATTTCATATGCTACCACCCAGGATGCAAATTTACTCTCTGATTTTGCTGTCATTTTTTGTTTTTTAAATTGTCATTATTTTTCATGGATTACTTTAAAAAACCTACCCCATAATTTCTAGGCAATTGTAAAAATAAACCTTTAAGATACCTTTTAATGATACATATCAATTATATGTGGGGGGTGGGGGGGAAATCAAATGTAATCTTCTGGGTAAGAGAAACCAAGGGATTTTCAATATATGGGATGCCAGGTGGTCAATTTTTCAAAACTTCTGCTCCTCTTGATTATTCCGGCCCTGTACCTTTCAGCAACTCCACCAATCAGTCATTAGATCCTACCCCACGGTGCAGAGTGGGGTAGGGGGGTTGGGGAGCTAGGTAGGAAAATCTGATTAAACTTCTGCTTGGTACTGTTGGCAGCTGTGGCTTAAGAAGGGTTTATAATCACAATCTAAAATGCATTTTTGTTATTACCTTGTGGATTTTAATTATCCATCTTGTCTAATCTTGTTCTCTATCACCCTAGATAATGAAGAGTTTGTGAGAGCAGAGCTCCTCACACACCAGGGGTTATAATAAATGTTTGCACTTGGCTCGGTATATTATGAATGTGGCACAGTAAATAAAGTTTGTGTACAAAATATCAGTTTATTTCTATGGGAGACATTATGTTCAGGCTATAGAACGTATATCTAATTAAACAATTATGAATCTACTTTGTGCCCTAGAAATGTTCTTTTGGGGGAAAGATGGGAAAAAAATGTCAATGGAGCTAAGATTAAAGTGTTTGTTTTTTTTTTCAAAAAGCTTCCCAGTTATTCAGAAATACTGCTTATCAAACCAGGATTAAATCCTCTAGGTCTTAATTGAATGTCTTTAGGTCTTAATTGAACTTCTTTTCTAAAATTGGTATGTTTAAACTGTACATTGTATGAATCATTCTGTTAAACTGAACCCGATTTTGTTTAACTTTAATACTTAATTGTAAGAGCATGTCCATTTGTTACTGAATTGTAAGACCTTTTTCGAAGTCTTTGTTTTTAGAGAAAATGATAAATTGTTTAAGAAAGATTCAGCTTTAATTCTTTCAAAACGAGATCTAAAGAAGAATGAATTCTTAAAAAATCGCTGTGACGAACCAACATGCCCAACATCTTAAACAAATGAGTTTTCATGATTAAGGCAGCTTACAGGGGGCTCAAGTGGAAAAGCACTTACCTGTCATGTGCATCCTTTTGTTTTCCAAAACAATATCTGATTTGATTCATTTTCTACAACCTTCTGGTCCTAACATAGTGGAGACCATAGATCCACATGTCTTTTCTTCTGCACTGTGCTATTAAGTGTAAAATATACAGTATTTATGCACAGTTTCCGAGTCATTCAATATTGGAAACCAGCCTCCTGTTGAACACTATTAATTTTTCATGGATTAAAAATGACCCCATACATCCATACTGATAGTAGTTTTGTTATCTTCAGAATGGTAGGAAAAAACAAAACAAAAATGTTCTTATTTTCTGCAAATTTTTGTTTTCCAGCCATGTGTTCCTTCTAAATATAAGTTAGGGCAGTTGTAGAAAGAGGAATATTAAGTTTTCATACAAACAAGGTATAATCCTATTTGGAGTCCACCTCTTTTTTCCAACACTTTTAGTTAAAAGGGTTAAACTTCTAATGACTGTTTAGGAGAGAACAATGCTCAAACTATTATTTCTTTTATCTTAGGCACCCACTCCCCCTTAATTACTCTCATCCAGTGAGTTCTTTAGGAATTAAAGTGATTGATAGTTTTTTTTATTCATTCATTTCAAGTTTCTTTTAAAGCTTGATTAAGGTATAACTGACATATAACAACTTCGCATATTTGAACTGCACAACTTGATACATTTGACATATGTGTACACCCTTGACAGGCCCACAATCACATGTTCATCACCCTCAGAAGCTTCCCCTGCCCCACTGTAATCCTTCCACACCCTTCACCCCAAGGCAATCACTGATATGCTTTTGTTACTTTTAAAAGTCTGCATATCTTATTTATTGTGTGTAGGATTTTTCTAGAAGGCTATGGAATATGAGTGGATGGATGCCTGCAAATTCCTCCCATGCCATTACCCCTGTATCCACCATTAATGTAACACATTACAAGAGAAAAAGGATCTCATTAAGTTCTAGTTCTTGTAGCCCAGTAAAAATTTTAGATCTGAAATCCTTAGAAAACAATCAACTATTTTTTCTTGTAAAAATGCCCATGTACGTTAATGGATTCATTACCATGCTTTGGGAGTCCGAAATAACGTTAACGCTGAACTTGCGGCAGCACTGAGGGAGCCCTAGGAAGTGTTTTTCTCAGGTCTGTAATGAAAGAATCATTGACAAAGCCGTGGGAATAGAGAATAACTGCTCTTGAATGATGCTTTGATGATGATGATCAGGGAAGTAGCCTATGCTGGGTTATTTATTATTTATCCCTTCCCCCAGCCCCACTTTTGAGTCACAAACATCTGAAACTTCCAGTGCTCAAGAAGACCACTTTTCCATCTCTTCTAATGCCCTCACTCCCCATCTGGAAACAAAGTTGCTAAACCTAATTTTGAAAAAGAAATGGAGAGGAAGTGTTGAGTCAGTGAATTTAGGGCAGCTGTGCAAGTTGAAATTTTATTCCTTATATCCGGAGCCCAAATGCTTGTTACTCAAAAGTAGAAAACTTTCAAGAGATGATCAAATACAGCATAACATTAAATGCTAATGAAGAGAAAGGGCAAGAATTAATAACAGAGAAATGAAATCTGGGCAAGAAAAGTAGATTCTCTAAGTGGGGCAGAGAGCATGCTGCTTGGTGGGGTACAGATGGATCCCAGGTGGGCCATCAAATCATCTTGGATGTTTGTTTACAGGCAGATCACTTAGTTTCCCTTTAAAGATTCTGAGTCAATAGATCTAGGGTGTGGACTAGGAATCCGAATTGTAACAAACACCCTCTGCCTCCAGGGAATTTTGTAGGGGGATGGGAAACCAGCTGTCCACTCATCCCAGTAACTACCTCAACCTCAGTCTGTTTGGTTGTTGTTTTTCTCGTAGTGACACTCAGTAAAGTCTGGTCCAAGAACCAGAAACTAATCAGAGCTCAGTGATCTGTCACTCATTTTGCCACTTTGTCACTCTCTTGACTTTTGTCCCAATGCCAGTGCTATATTGTGGGGAATAGGAGTGGGGAGGGGAGAACTCTGAGACCTAAAAGTCAAATCTGTGTTAAGCCAGGGAACATAAAAGTACATTCCTGGAGGCCTTCTAACCAGCCAGATAACCAGAAGTTTACTCCAAAGTCATGGACCAGTCCCCCTAACTCACCTTCTGTTCCCTCTTAGGCCTTGTCTATATCTCTAAGGGGAGTTTTAAAGTTGGCTGAAGAGGTCCTGAATGGTAGAGAAGCCCTAAGGGGAATTCTGTGGCAAAGCACACTTGATCACTTGATTGACAATTTCATAATGAGGTCTAGCAGCATTCTTTATCCAGGTCAGCTTTTTCCCTGAAACTAATATATTTTCAAAGTTTCTGTTTGAAAAAACTCCACTGTGAAGTTACTCTGCTTATTGAAGGTGTAAAGAGAGTAGTCATATACTGTTAGTTCGCATATGATCCTTTTGAGATAGAAAAATTTAATTTTATCTGACAGTAGGGACAGAATTTCAAGCAACTTTCTACGGAAAAACAGCTTGTAGATAAATTTCCTAATGAAAGAGCAATTATTTATTCAAAAAAGTTTTCTAATCCGTGCCACCTCAAAATAAGAATTGTGCCTCTTCAATGAATGTTGTATACAAGAATGTTACATTTGTAAGAGCACAGGAAATTTAATAAATTTTAAATAAATTATATCAAGAGATTTGGCTTTTGTGTATAGTATGTCGTGAAAACTTTTCCACAAAATTACTAATTTTACTAAAATTACTAAATTTATCTCCAAGAGATTCAAATAGGATATAAAGAAGATTAAGTACCTATTCTAGCTATATTTCCGGGTCTTTTTTTCATGTAGTAACTATGTTTTTAAATCAAATACTAGAACATAGTACTTTTCCCTGAATTTTGAACTTATTTTAATTAAAAGACTTAGAGGTTTTTCATGTCTCTAGATTACGGGAGCAAAGCTGTAGTTCACAAAGACTGCAGGAAACTCAGACTCACCCTCATGAGAGTGTTTTGAATCTCTGCTCTCTTGGGAGGGCCCTCGACAGTAGTGTGCATTCATCCATTAGTTCTCCCTTTGGAAAGAGAGTTTTCATGAATATTTTCTGTCACCGTTGAAAGCGCTTCTAGTAAAACAGTAACAGTGTATCCTATTTTTTAGTCTGTACATGCATTATAAGTAGATGGTTTTTCAGCATTGACCTCCAAGTTTCTAATTTCTTAAAAAGAGGTGGAGGAAGAAATATTTTCAAAGGGAGTGTCAAAGAAAGCAACAGATCAAATCTTGGGGTCACTGGAATTTCAAAGTCAGTTTCTCCTAAAACAAACATTATAGTCAACATATTTTAATCCTGATGGAATGTGATCAACACATATGCCCTGGGGCCTTTCAACAGCCTGGCCCACTGTGGTGCATTTATGTGGGGGGACCCAGCCACATCCTGACAGTGTCCAATCACAGAAATGTGAAGACCTTAAAATGTCACTTCCTAGGGATAAGTTCCTAGGAGTACAATGAGAGGCTTTGATGTGGGTGGCAAGAGTGCACAAAGAAGTCTTTCTTCCTTGTGTCTTTTTCCAGAAGTTCATAGCTTAGAGGGATGAAGGGAGACAGGCAGGGAAAGAGAGGGAGAGGAAGACTAATGAAATGATAAGAACTTGAAATGACACAAATACCTCCCCACCTTGCTCTATGTAATAAAGTAACTGGGAAGCACCTTACAAATAAATAGCAGTAAAGAAAAAGTTTATATTATGGAAGCAGAGAGTAGAACAGTAGTTACCAGAGATGGGGGGTGGGGGTGGGAGGGGGAAACAGGGAGAGGCGGACAATGGGTACAAAACTACAATTAGACGGGAGGTAGGGTTTTATGCAGTTAAGTTTTGTATATCATGTAATAGCTAGAGGAGAGGCTTTTGAATATTTTGACTGTAAAGAAATGATAAATGCATGAGGTGAGTGATACATTACCCTAACCAATTATCATACAACATATATGTATCAAAGCATTGTAACCCATAAGTAGGTATAACTATAATGTATCAATTAAAATTTTAAAATTTTGAAAAAAAGAAATAGCAGAAAGACATAATAAATGAAACTTTTATTTGCATAGTTTATGATTATATAATCACAGTTACCATAAGTCCATTCTCTTGTCCAATTATAAAATTGTGCCAGAGAATTAACCTTAATTGCGTATATAGTCCCAATTACACTAAACTATTGCTGGTGTGTAGGTAGTGGTTTCTTGGTTCAGTTTTAGCTTACTGGGTGCAAAACTGGATGACACACCAGGATAAACACAACTGAATTTGTGACAACAGTTCATCCGCCCAGGCCATCAGATGACAAGGATTAAATATTGAAGAATGCAGGTTGGACTGACTCAAAACCTTGGAGACCTGTCTGGCAGCTGCTTGGCTAAGCAGCTGTGCAATGCAAACAGCTGTTTGCCAGAAGGCTGGCTTGCATTCTCATAGAGGCCCAGCTAACAGAGCTGTTCTCTCCTTTAAACAATGGGCTTGGTAGGTTTCCCAAATTTGGGGGAAAAAAGTGAAAACTACAAAAATAAATTCCTACTAGGAAGCTCTGAGATCCCTAATGAAGTCATCCACATAAGAGTACTCTAAGATAAAAACAATGATGCTCAGCATTTCCTAATTACCCCTGAAATTGTCCGTTATTTTTAAAGTTGACCAAGGATAAACTTCCCATATGTCAACAACTCAGTTCTTTAAACCGCCCTTCAAGCTCGGGTCATTATAGAATTTTAGAAGAAAAATATGAGAATGAGAATTTTTCTGTCAAAGAAAATCAAACCATCTCACATTCAACCCTTCTCCAAGATTCTCTACCAAAATGCTTAATTCTCCACTGCAGCACTTAGAATTTTCTATGTTCTATCACAGTAGGTTGGGTAGTAGTAGTAGTTATTTTTTTAAAGCTTCTCATCATTCTTAATATTGTATTTTAAATCCACTCAATAAATTTTTCTCTATTCTGTCATTTTTCCCATGTAGAATAAAGTACTTTTGTGTTTATGTAATCGATATCCCCTCTACCAAAATGTCCCAGTCATTTTGTGAGGTCTCTGCAGGTTAATTCTCCAAGTATTCCAAAGGCATTCTTCCCTGTAGACAGAACAAAGTGACAGAGGAAGTTTGTCCATTAATCTCTACAATTCTGGGCAAATGATGTTGTGCAATTAAAACTGGTTCAATTAAAAATGATTCTCTTAAATATCCCACTGTGTCCCTGACAGAGGTCTGCACCAGTCTTTAGATTGTGTACGTTTATTTCTAGGTAGCATGCACCTACTAGGCATCTACATAGCATTTGTCTCTATTCGATATCACAGGAGGGTGGTAAGGCTGGTGGTCCTGCCAGCATGTTTTTTTAATCGATAATGTTCAAGTTCATATCAGTCCTGAGAGTTCAAAGTTATTCTAAATTCCTCACAATTTTGCCAAACACAGGTAATGATATATAATGAAACAGTCTGAAGTTATTTTATTCAGTGAAAAAAAAAGTTTTTCCACCGATGATCTAGCTGAATTGGCAAAAGTGCCTAACACTGGTATTATGTTAGAACGCCTTAGGTCATTCATTGAGATGATTTATTTTTAATTTGTTAGCATCTGGGGCAAATTTTGACAAATCTAAGTAGACATTATTATCCACACTTTAAATCTGAGAAAAACCTGCAGGAGTCAGAATTTGAGCTGGGTCTGTTTATCTCCAAAGTGCCATCTCACATTATACCATCTCCTCAATAGATGTGGGGAGCTGTAAGGGAGAATCCCTAAATAATTTTTCTAGCCAATAGGGGAAAGTTGTAAAACTGCTAATATAAATGATGTTATTGGCTTTAGAGATATCCTGGACTCAACTTTTATAAGTTACAATTATGCTCAAAACCCAGGTCCACAGTTGCACGAGTATTAGTTTCCTGTTGGTGCTGTAACAAATTACCACAAGTTTACTTGCCTAAAACAACAGTTTTAAGTCAGCCAAAAGAAGACAAAAAGTCTAAAATGAGTCTTACAGGGCTAAAATCAAGGTGTTAGCAGGGATGGTTTCTTCCAGAAGCTCCAGGAGAAATCTGTTCCTTGCCTCTTCCAGCTTCTGGTGGCCGCCTGCATTCCTTGGCTTGTGGCCACATCACTCAAATCTCTGCTTTTGTAGTCATTTTGCCTTCTCTCCTTCTGTAGTCACATCTCCGTCTGCCTTTGTTTTATAAGAACAGCTAGGGCCCACCCAGATAATCCAGGATAATCTCCCCATCTCAAGATCCTTAATTTAATCACATCTGCAAAGTCTCTTTTGCCACATAAGGTAATATTCACATATCCTGGGCATTAGGAGGAAGACATGTTTTGGGGCCATTATTCTGCCTACCACAATGGTACTGTATTCACAAAGCCAGAAGAATTGAGTTGCACAAAGCAAATGAGGAGGAAGTAAAAAACTTGTTGCTAAACAACTTGGAATTGAATATTTAGCCAGTTGCTCGTGCTGAGACATCTGAAGTGGTTCTCTTATAAATGCATCATCTTTGCCTAAAACAGTGCTTGGCACATTATACATGTGCAAGAAATATTTATTGAATGAATGAATGAGTACAGCTCCACTTGAAGATTGCAAACAAGAGAAAATAAAAGTATCTGAAATTTCTAAAATTTTTTTGATTACTGTGTGAAATTCAGGCCATTAAAAGCAAGTCTGTTTTGAAATCTCTTTTACAAAAAAGGATTCTCAATTTCCATAAAAATGATTAATTCAGTCAAATGGGAAAATAAAGCAGGTATTGGGGGGAGTAGCATCCATTCATGCAGTAAGCCACCCACCTATCAAGATGGAGAAAGTAGGAATGCATAAAACCGTGCTCTAAATGAGACCATCCTTAATGACAGGCCTCCTCTAACTTTTTCTTTAGGTTTTCTATTATACTACACTTCACCTGGCCATTACTTTTATAATGATGGAGAAATAAAGGTATCATTCTAAATTTGGACTCATGTTAGTGCAATGACCTGGACAACGTCAGCAATTTCAATTGGCACCAAATAGATCTGGTTTTAGAGTAACAAAGTTCTATCTCAGCTAAACCCTGGCTTAATGCTGTATGAAACCAGAACTTCCTAATATACTTCGCTTGAAAGGTAAAGAATGGTTGCTTGGATTGGAGAAGTCCAGTTATTTGTAAATTATAAAATGCCTCTCTCAGTTCTCCTCCCTAAACAAACGGCTATGGTCTGAATGTGTCCCCCAAAATTCATGTGATGGCAACTTAGTCCTCGGTACAACAGTATTTGGAGGTGGAGCCTTATGGGAGGTGTTTAGGCCATGAAGGTGGAGCCCACATGAATGGATTAATGCCAATTATCGAAGGTCCTGAGGCTGTGAATTTGATCTCTTGCCCTCTCTTGCCCTCTTCTTCCACCTTCCATCATGGGATGACGCAGCAAGAAGACGCCCGTCAGATGCCGGCCCTTCAGTGCTAGACTTCCCAGCCTACAGAACTGTGAAGAAATAAATTTCTGTTCTTTATAAATTACCCAGTCTGCAGTATTTTGTTATAGCAGCACAAAACATACCAAGACACCCACCTTCTATTCTCACTGGCATGTGAACTTCTAGTATCATCAGCACATGAGTACAAGCAAAAAAATGTTACTATCCGATGAACATTCATTCACAGAATTCAAAGGTTGGTAAAAAAAGAATTTGTGGTAGTGACTGGTCTAAAACTCACAAGCATGACTTTCAAGTAGTTCCCCTCCCTGGCTTCCTTCTCTCTTCTACAAAATGTCATCGACCATCTCTACTTTGCTTAAAGTCTGCTCGGTATCCTCCCAGCCTCTGCCTCAGCATCTCGGTTATTCCATATGCTTCCCCCTTAACAGCAGCTAGAGGGGAATTTCAGTCCTTCATCTCTTCCTGTGCAAGAAAAGGATGAAATGAAAGTCCCTTTGCAGTCCCTGCCTCGGGTTTTCAGAGTGAAGCATCTACAAGACAATTCAACTTTCAAACTATTAAATACCTTATAGTGTAATTCCGAAGTGTTTTTATTGCTAACATAGCCTCTGTCTAACTCCTCTTCTATTATCTGAGCTTGGTATGAGCCAGGGCTATGGAAGGGGATGCAAAGCCCACTCCCCAGGAAGATGGTGAGATGAGGAGACAATCACATCCTGCCACACAATTAAGTGAGCCAGATTATCCATATGTGTAAGCTACTCTCTCAACGCCCCATTAGGCACTTTTGAAACTACTTTACTCATCTAGTGCTCTAAACATTAGTTTTACAAAATTACAGTTTACCGGGCAGAAACAAGTTAACACAGCTCTAACTCTCAATCAGACTCTCAGAGGTCAGTTTACTATGTCACAACATGACTGTTAACTACTGCTCTGTGATTTGGTCCACTCACTAAGTTACAGTCCACCTCGAAGAATGGAACCTGCAGGTCTAATTCTGAGTCATAATTTCCTTTACATTTTGGAGTTAGAACCTCTTCACCATTTCAATGAGAAAATCACAAGCAGTGCCACCTAGCAACACTCATTATAAGTAGTCTTGAGGAGTGGCAAACTCAGATGACTATAGAGTGCAATCAGTTAGCAAAAATGAGTGAAGCAGCCCAGATGTAAGGTGGTAGAGATTGTGACGAGCGGAAGGAATGCAGGCTGTGTTCCCATGTATCAGTATTACAGATTTGTAGTGAAATCGCCCAATTTTTTAAATGTTTGCTTTTTAATCTTTAAAATGTTTGCAATTTATTTATTTATTTATTTATTTATTTTAATTTTATTTTGTCGATATACATTGTGGCTGATTATTGCTCCCCATCACCAAAACCTCCCTCCCTTCTCCCTCCCCCCCTCCCCCCCAATGTCCTTTCTGTTTGCTTGTCGTATCAACTTCAAGTAATTGTGGTTGTAAAATGTTTGCAATTTAAATCTTGCATAATAATTTCTGAAAGTGTGGGCTAAATGAAACACATCTGTATCCGTTAGAATAGATTGACAAACAACTCCAAAATCTCAGTGACTTACCACAACAAAAGTCCGTTCTTACTCGTGCCGCATGTCCCCTGGTGCAGGTCAGCAGGAGGACATTGCTCATCATGGTCTGTCAGGAACCAGGCAGATGGAGGTTCTTTGGGACATGTGCTTCCACCTGTGGTGGGGATGTGGCAAATCAGGCACTGAAGTGGCACACATCAAATGGCCACACTCCCTTCAAAGGCACACTCTTTCATTCCATCGCCACTTGGAAATTCTAGAGGAAATCTAACTAAAAAGCAGGGAAAGTGGAGGAGGCAGGTGCTCCAGTCTCAGGAGAGCTGTTTGGATATAGAACTTGCCACATGTCCCTGATGGTTCATGATTGCGATCCAGGCAACTTCCTAAATTTAACAGGATTGAGATGTTAAGAAAAAGCAGTGACCAGTGTCAGCATCTCCCTTCCTCACCACCTCTCCTACCCCAGGAAAGAGAAGTCAATATTTCCAAAGTTCTGAGCTGTCCTTATTAAGTGATTTATTTCTCTCATTCTCCACCACCATCAGCAGTCATGGGCTTTTAAAAAACTTCTTATAATAGAAAATGTCAAACACATACAAAAATAGAGGGAATGGTGTAATGAAATGGTGTAATGAACCCTGATGTTCCCACCACCTAACTTCAACAGTTACCTAGCTTGTGGCCAACCTATTATTCTCTTCCCCCATTCCTGATTATTTTAAAGAAAGTGTCAACTCTATTTTTTCATTTGTTAATATTTCAGCATATATCTCTAAAACTTAGGGGCTCTTTAGAAAACATAATCATGGGCCGAGCCCGTAGCGCACTTAGGAGAGTGCGGCGCTGGGAGCACAGCGGACGCTCCCGCCGCGGGTTCGGATCCTATATAGGAATGGCCGGTGCACTCACTGGCTGAGTGCCGGTCACGAAAAAGACAAAAAAAAAAAAAAAAAGAAAGAAAAAGAAAACATAATCACTATATCATTGTCATACCTAAACAAAATTAACAATAATTTCTCGATATCATCTAATATCAGTGTCCTCATTTCCCTAATTGTCTTTTAACTTTTTTGTATACAGTTGTCCCTCCGTGTCCATGAATGATTTGGTTTCAGGATATTCCCCTCGCCCCTGCCTTGGTTACCAGAATCCCCAGATGCTCGGTTTCCTTACGGAAAATGGCATAGTGTTTGCATATAACCTACACACATTCTAAGTTTCTCAGTCTGAACTCTGTTGATCACATCCCTATGGTGTCATTTAACATGTTCTGTCCCCTGTCCTTCCGTTAAACTATTACATCTAGAAGCTTGATCAGATTCAGGTTCTATTTGGCAAGACTGCTTCACGGGGTACTTCCACCCGGAAGTATGCCATCTCGGGTTGCCTCTCTCCACGTGATGTTAGATGAGGCGGCTCTTGATGAGGCTCTTGATGAGGCGAGCGGGAGAGGGGGATTGCATGTTGGGGAGTAGAATGATGAGGCTTACAGTGGGTATTCTTATTAGTGTGGGGGTAATGAAAGAGGCAAAAAGATTTGCATTCATTTTTTTCTCAGGGGTCTTTATGTTTTGATGTTCTAACGGTTTTTTCTGCAGGGTTAGAGGGGTAGGTGAACTTTGAGAATTTTCGTTGACATGCGATGAAGAGTGTCAGGATTATCAAGGCAATGGTGCTGAATCATGCTGAGGTATCCAGTTGTGACATTTCATTGTGGGAAGACCAGTGCTTCCATTTTCAACTTAAAATGTTAATGCTGTTTAGCCTCACAATGTGGTTGTAGCATTGGAGTTGATCAGTTTTCGAAGTGTTTGAGTGGGTCTAGTTCAAGTAGGATGGGCATAAAGCTGTGGTTTTCGAAGTGTTTGAGTGGGTCTAGTTCAAGTAGGATGGGCATAAAGCTGTGGTTTTCGAAGTGTTTGAGTGGGTCTAGTTCAAGTAGGATGGGCATAAAGCTGTGGTTTTCAAAGTGTTTGAGTGGGTCTAGTTCAAGTAGGATGGGCATAAAGCTGTGGTTTGAGCCACAGACTTGTGAGCACTGTCCGTAGTACAGACCTGGTCATGTGGCTGTTGGGGGTGCTTGATTCAAACATCCTGGGATGCGTCTGTTTTTAGGCCCAATGAGGGCATGGCTCATGAGTGTAGTATGTCTTCAGATGAGATTAGTAAACGGATTGAGATTTCTATTGGGAGTACGACTCGGTGGTCGACTTCTAGGAGTCGGAGTTCACCTGGTTTAAGGTCTGTGGTGGGAATTATGTACAAGTCGAAGTTTAGGTCTTCGTAGTCTGTGTATCAAAGTTTCAGTGCCACTGGTGGCCTGTGGTTTTGCCGGTTAGGAGGGAGTTGCTGATTTTCTCTGTTGTATGTAGGATTCGTAGTGATGGGAGGGCAATCGGGATTTGGATGATGGCGGGTAGAATTGTTCACACAGTTTCTACTTCTTGGGCATCTATGGTGCTTGTGTAAGTAAGTTTTGTGGTTAGTATAAGGGAAATAACATAGAGGACTAGAGAGTTGATTAGGAATACGATTATTAGGGTGTGGTCATGGAAGTGCAGTAGTTCTTCTATGATAGGGGAGGTGGTGTCTTGAAGGCCTAGTTGAAGTGGATATGCCATAGAGATATGAAGGGCTTGAACCTACAAGTTAACTTTGACAAAGTTATGTGATATTTTTGCTAATATCTTGCTTGTTGAGAAAGCTATAGAGGCTATAGGGCTGGCTCGAAACCATTCTTAGGGAGTTCGATTCCTTCCTTTCTCATTAGGCTTTTTTACGTATGCGGGTTCCTCAAGTGTGTGGTAGGCAGGTGGGCCGCCGTGCAATCATTCTAGATTTGTGGTGGGGAGTTCTATTGCTGAGACTTCCCATTTCGAAGCAAAGGCTTCTCAGATTATGGAGATTATTAGCATGACCACTGTTAAGGAGATGAATGATCCTATGGACGATACTGTGTTTCATGCAGTGTATGCATCGGGATAGTCAAGAGTATCCTCATGGCATCCCTGATCGGCCGAGAAAGCGTTGCGGGAAGAACGTTAGGTTTACACCTACGAACATAATTGGAAAGTGAATTTTGGCTCAGGTAGTGTCTAGGGTATAGCCTGAGAATACGGGGAACCAGTGGAGGAAGCCTCCCATAATGGCGAAGACTGCCCCCATGGATAGTACCTAGTGGAAATGTGCTACCACGTAGTATGTGTCATGAAGAACATTGTCTAGTGGTGCGTTGGCTTATACGATTCTTGTCAGGCCTCCTACTGTGAATAGGAAAATGAAGCCCAGGGCCCACACTATGGCGGGGGGTCATTTGATGTTACCTCCGTGCAGTGTGGCGTGCCAGCTGAATACTTTCACACCTGCGGGGATTGCCACGATTACAGCAGCTGATGTACAGTACGCCCGCTGTCCACGTCTATTCCTACCGTGAATATACGATGCGCTCAGACAATGAGGCCTAGGAAGCCAATAGATGCCATAGCTCAAGCCACACTCCCATGTACCCGAGTGGTTCTTTCTTGCCTGAGTAAGTAGGCAATGTGGGAGAGTGGTCCGAAGCCGGGGAGGATTAGGATATAGACAGATGTTGGTATAGGATGGGGTCTCCCCTCCTGGGGGGTTGGAGAATGTGGTGTTTAGATGGTGGCCTGTCCGCAGCGTGGTGACACCGGCTGCTAGCACGGGGACGGAGCGGGGCAGGACGGCCGTGATTGGCACTGATCACACCAACGGGGGAGCCTGGTACTGGGGGTCGTGCTGATAATGGTAGTAATGAAGTTGATTTCCCCTAGAACAGAGGAGACACCTGCCAGGTGTAGAGAGAAGAGCGTAAGGTCTGCGGAGGCCCCAGCATGGGCTAAGTTCCCGGCTAAAGGGTGACGGACGGTTCAGCACGTTCCAGCACCGGCTTCTACCGCCGAGGGGGCGAGTAGGAGCCAGAACGACGCGGGAAGAGTCAGAAGCTTATGCTGTGTATCGGGGGAAATGCTAGATCGGGAGCTCCGATTACGAGGGGGACTAGTCAGTTGCCAAAGCCTCCAACCGTGACGGGCATGACCGTGAAGAAGAGTATATTACGAATGCGTGGGTGGTGACAATGACACTGTAGATCTCGTCGCCTGGAAGAGCTCCGGGCTGGCCGACCCGGCTGGCATGAGCAGGCTCAAGGCTGTTCCCGCTACCCCAGCTCAAGCGCCAAGTAGGAGATGTGGTGTGCCCATGTCTTTGTGGTTTGCTGATGAACGTAGTGGAGGGTGCAGTGGCTGAGCAGGCGCTACTGTGAATCTCAGCACGGTTAGTACCGCCTACGTCTGATCATCTGCCTACGTCTATTATTCCTTTAGGGGCTGCAAAATGGTGATATTTTGTCCTTTTTAAAGAATTCATTAGCTGGAATACTTCTTCAAAAACAAATTTCCCTTCATTAATCATTTAATACTCTGCTAAATAGAGGTAATATTTTAAATGTGTTTTAATCCATCACAGTTATTATTTTTACTGAGTATCAAATTGTCTCCTCTTTGGCCTGTGGGAGTCTCACCAAGTCAGCTCCTGAGCCTGTTGACACCACCTCCAGTGGTCTTTATATCTTCTTTGCTTTCTTGTGTGATTCATCTTCTACACTTCCTATCTCCAACCTGAATTTGCCATTTCCCCAAGGACCCCTTTCTTGGTATGAAAATGGTATTTACAGACCAAAACCTGGCCACTTAGAGGTGTTTATTGCTACTGAAATTGCACTGTTCCTAAGCCTTTGAGAGGTTTGAGAACTGGGAAATATTTTTTAAATGATAAAATATGTCATGAGTTCATGTTGATACTTCCAATTCAATTCAGGGATGCAGAGGTTTACCTAACCTCATTTGTGTTATTTCTGTTATCTCCTTACTTTTTTTTTCTTTGAAGTTTATTTATTTATTAATACTATTTGGTACATTCTATGATGTTGTTGGGGAGCAGTTGGGGGAAGGGGAGAGGGGGAGGGGGAAGGAAATAGGGTGGGAGAAGGACTAAGGTGGAGGGGTGGGGTTGAGGCCTGTGGCATTCCCTCATTCCTGCAGGGGAGACCAGGGGCCTTCCAGGGGTGTCTTGCTCATTGCTGGGCTGGGTGCAGAAGTCAGGGGGGTGTGGCTGAAGCCCTTGCCCCCCCATTGCCCCAACACCAGGAACCTGGGGCACTTCTTGAGGCAGTTCAATAGTTGTCACTGGGCTAGTTGCGGGTGATGGGGGGGGACATGGCCAAGGCCTGAGGCCCCTCACCACCCTGGCTCAGGAGAGCCTGGGGCTCTTCCTATAGTGGCTCGGTAGTTGTCACTGTGCTGGTTGTGGCTGTTGGGGCATGGCTGAGGCCCCCAGCCATCCCTCCTCCCTGGCTTGGTAGCCCAGGGGAATTCTGGTCCTTCTAGGTTTTATAGGTGTTCTTTGGTGATGTGAGACCTTTACTAGTTAGTATCGGCCGACCCCGTGGCACACTTGGGAGAGTGCAGCGCTGGGAGCACAGCAGTGCTCCCGCCGCGGGTTCGGATCCTATATAAGGATGGCCGGTGCGCTCGCAGTGCGGCCGGTCACAAAAAGACAAAAACAAAAACAAAAACAAAAAAACTAGTTAGTATCAAACTTTGTCTCTGGTCTGTGGGTATTTTGTTTCTTCTTCCAGTTCTGTGTTGGGTAATTTGCTGTTCCTACCACTTAAATTTTGCACTGGAACTAATTTGTTGTCCTTTGCTTACTTCTAAAATGCAGGAACTTCCTGTGGGGACCAGCACTTGAGCACTGTGGTTGAGCTAAATTGTTGCTTTGCTGCTGATTTCCTGGGGAAGGCTTTTTGTGCAGCTCGGGTTTTAATGGGTGACTTTATGGGTACTTCTGGCTCTCATGAGATCCAGTACATCTGGGTTGTGTGGAAACTCTGGCCTGGGCCTGAGTCTTTTCAGCAAACGGCAACCCCTGCAGTTCTATATTCCTGACCAGTCTCCACTGAGCAGTCCTGCACTGATTGGGGTGTAGATCAGCTGTCCATGCTGTGCCCCAGGGTTCTCCTGGTGGGCCTGTCTCCCCCACTGCCCACTCTCCAAACACTTCCCATGGGGTGGTCCATGCTCCAGTCCCTTTCGATGACTTAACCAGCCTCTGAGTGGCTCTTTTTTTTCCAGCTGTTCTGGCTCCTCGCTCTTGTGTGGGTCCACAGGAACCCTATTAGTAGTCTTGCTGGCCTGGGGGCCACCAAGGCCCTCTTCTCCCCTGCCATCTCCAAGCAACTTCATCTGAAGGGCACAGCTGTGGCTTTTGCCAGCTCCTGCTCCGTGCACTCACCAGGGCCAGACTTGAGGTGACCGGGGCTCAAAACAGTCAGAGCAGATTTTTCTTTCTCTCATTATGTCTTCTCCTGCCTTCATGCATCTGTAGGTCTCTCCTCCTCTTTCTCTGATCTCTAGCTGCCCCAGTTTGGCTGTCATTGCTTTTTAATAATTGTAAATTGGTTGATTTGTGGGAGAGAGTGATGCTGGGGACCATCTATTCTGCCATCTTGACCGGAATCCTCTGTTGCCTTCTTTCTTGTATGCCATTTGAAACTATTGTTCTTCAAAGTCAATATCATGAATGTGTGTCTTTATATATGTATTTGTTCAATTTTTTTAGATGGAAAATAACAAGTGTGCTCTCTCAAGATGGAAGAAGAGGTGCTATCCTTATCCGTATCATTTCTGAGGCCCCAGTGAACCCACACTTATACAAGGGTAGGAGCTGAAACATTCCACAATACCTTGGGACAATAACAACAGTGCAAATTTCCCACAGGGACACTACCCACCAGTCCAGGTACTGTAGTGTGACCATATATTCATATTGATCCAGGACAGTCCTGATTTATGCCTATTGTCCCAGAATCCTGCTGGATACAGCATTTGCCCATGGTTTTCTTCATTTTTAATAAATTTTTACTACTAACATTTTTATTAAAATAAGCCAGCATGAGTATAGATTATAAAGAGTTCTACTTTATACTTCCAGTTTAGAGCCATGGTCTCACTTAACACTATACCAGTAGGTATCTTGTACATTGTAATGAACAATATTCTTACTTAATACATGATTAAATCTGAAAAACAACCAATGAAAACATTAATAACCTGTCTCTCTTTCCCAAATCCTTGCCAGATTCAGTATTACTAAGTACTTCCCTTTCAAGGTAAGCAGGCAGGGGGCTTGCTGATAAAACAAAATGTGCTCAGTCTTAGGGGACTAGGGATAGCTAGCTCTGTCCAGTCCCCATGTTAGTGGGAGAAGCAGGCAACACTGCTGCCCTGCCAGTTACTTTGTTTACCTGTTCATCATACTGTGCCCTACAGCTTGGCTTGCAAGGTGCACAAAGAAGGGTCAAAAGAAAATGTGAAAAGTTATAGATTAGATAGAGGCTGAGCAGTCCTGCTGAAGAGTGTGTAAGAGTCTGTTCACTCTTGCTACATGATTCTAGTATTTCCTGTATGTTAAAAGTCTACAACTGTTCATGTATTTTATTTTCTTGATTGATAATATTTTTTATTCATTGTGAGAAGTTAGCTTAAAAAAGAGTACACATGTAATGAAAAATTAAGTACTGAATCTCTGTTTCTCATGAAAATTGATGAAGAATATGTAACTTGCACAAAATGTTCATCGACATCCACTACTGGTAATTTCATCCATCATGAAATCAACGAGCAGAAATAAAGGAAGACCACCCAAATGAGAACAGTCTATTGATTCAAAGCTGTCTATAGCAAGACAGTCAGCCTTCACCACTTGCATTTGGCAGAGAGTTAAAGGCAGGGAGGGGACTGGGGAAACTCTACATTGAAAAAAATTTCAGGTATGTTTGGTTTGGAAGTTGCTGGTATGGGGAAGATGTAGGTGGACTAACTAGAATCGGGACAACTATATGTTTGGTGAGGGGAGCATATATGACTTTCTCTGGTTGATCCTTAGTTGGAAGAGTGGCCAAAAAGAGGGACAGTGGCAGACTTTGACAAAGTCCAGGCTGTTCTGGGCTGATTGCTGCAAAAGCTGTGATATGACTTCCTGGGCTGGTTGCTACAGAGGTGTGGGTCTGAGTCTTATTGTCATGTATGGTGTGTGCTTGTCTGTTTGTATATTCAGTCTCTCAACTGAAAACCAGAAGACCTCAATCTTCTGAAAAATCATTAGCATGTATTTGAAAAGTTAGTTTATTTTAAGAACATGGTGCCTAACAATGAAGATTGAACACACACAACAGCAGAAGGTGCACTTTCATAGCACTCTGTGAGGCACGACTTTTCATTCAAGGTCACCTGTCTCTCCTTCTAAATTACTTTTACACATTTTTTAGTCCAGATTCCTTGCGTGCACATTAACATGAAGCAATAGCTGTTAGTGTGTTGGCTCTATTAGCAGAAGAATTTTACAGATAGTTAAATAATATCAATTTTATAACAATGGCCTAAGATGCTTCAAATGGAAAATCAACTGATGTAATTCCAAACGTGGTTCAATTTTTTCTTCCAACTTCTGATATCAAAACAAAGCCTTTAGAAGTTAACTATGGCAAAAGTGAAATATCTGACACTATTTTATGAATGTTACTATAAATTCATTTAAAACGTTCCACTTTGCTGTGAAAATGCAAATATTGATGGGTGCAGAATTGTGGTAAAAACAGTGTTCTTAATACATTAAGAAATGTCCAGAGCAAAAGTATTCTAGGAATTGGTTATGGTACAAATATAATTCATAATTGTGTTCAAACAAACTGAGAAATCTTACCAATAGAAGTAGTTGTCAAATTTAACAAATATTTGTATATACCCAGTATTAATAACTGAATTACAAAATTTTTGTAACAACTGATGTTGAATACAAAAAAAGCCTGCAATTTTTAGCATAGTGATATGTTTTTTTTTTTACTATCTATCATCTGTTGAATTTTAAAATGTTTGAGCCTTTGAACTACTACTTTGTAAGTCATCCTAAGTATCTTACAATGGTATTGAACTTTTTGGTAACAAGCCCTCTAAATTCTGATTGCACTTTCCTCAAAATCAGTTGGAAATTTTTAATCTAAATATTCAATGAATAGAGTGCCCAAAACTTCAGTTTTTGAAACTTTTAGCAAATTGCAATTAGTGAAAACAAAACTTTCAAACAGGAGGACACTGAATTTTATCCCTTCAGAAGGAAGGAATTGAACAAATTAAATGATGAGGGCTCAAAAAGTGTAGATGTAATCTCAAAATTCTCTAACTGGACTTGGAGTATCTAGACTTGTAAGAAGAGTCTTTTGATGGAGCTCCTATTTTTAATTGAATAAATTTATGTTCCTTTTTAAAGTTAATTATTTTAATTGACACATTGTAATTATACATACCTATGGGGTACAATCTGATGTTTTGATGCATATGTATGCTGTATAATGATCAGGTCAGGGTAGTTAATGTGTCGATTACCTTATGCATTTATCATTTCATTGTGGCAAAACCATTCAAAAGCCTCTCCTCTAGCTATTATGTAATATACAAAGTGTAACTGTTAACTATAGTCACTCTACTGGGCAATAGAACACCAGAATTTATTCCTCCTATCAAAACGTAATTTTGTACCCACTGGTCAACCTCTCCCTGTTTTCCCTTCCCCCCTCCTATCCCCAGTCCCTAGTAACCATGGTGCTACTCCCTGTCTCTATGAAAACAACTTTTTTTTTTTTTTTTTAAGATTCCACATATGAGTGAGATTGTGTGGTATTTGTCTTTCTGTGCCTGGCTTACTTCACTTAAGAGAATGCCTCCAAGTCCATCCACATTGCCGCGAATGACAGAATTTCATTCTTTTTATGGCTGAATATTATTTCATTGTGTATATATACCACACTTTTCAACCATTCATCCGTTGTTGGACATGGATGTTAGGTTGATGCCATATCTTGGCTATTGTAAGTTGTGCTGCAATCAACGTGGGGGTGCAGATATCTCTTCAACATACTGACTTCATTTCCTTTGGGCATATACCCAGTAGTTGAATTGCTGGATTATATGGTAATTCCATTTTTTATTTTTTGAGGAACCTCCATACTGTTTTCCGTAATAGCTGTGCTAGTTTATAATCCCACCAACAATGTACAAGTGTTCCCTTTTCACCACATCCTCACTAACACTTGTTTTCTTTTGTCTATTCTAACCAGAATGAGGTGTTATCTCATTGTTTTGATTTGCATTTCCCTGATGATGAGTGATATAGAGCATCTTTTCATATGCCTGTTGGCCATTCATATGTCTTATTTTGAGAAATGTCTATTTAGATCACTTGCTTATTTCTCAATTGGGTTATTTCTTTTTTTTTTTTATTTTCTTTTTCTTTTTTGTTTTTGTTTTTTTGCCTTTGACTTGCTTAAGTTCCTTGTATATTTTTGATATTAATCCCTTGTCAGATAAATGGTTTGCAAATGTTTTCTCCCATTCTGTAGGTTGTCTCTTCACTCTGTTAACAGCTTCCTTTTATGTGTGAAATTTTTTTAGTTTCATGTAATCCCACTTGTCTATTTTTGCTGTTATTGCTTGTGCTTTTGAAGTCTTATTTTAAAAATCCTTGACCTGCCCCATGTTGTGGATTGTTCCCCCTATGTTTTCTTCTAGAATTTCTGTTGTTTCAGGTTTTACATTAATTTTTTAAATTAATTTTATTAATTTAATTTAATTTTTTTTATTTGTGCTTTTTCTCCAGTCTTTTTTTATTTCTTTCTTTTTTTAAAAATTTTATTTTATTTTGTCAATATACAATGTGGTTGATTATTGTGGCCCATTACCGAAACCTCCCTCCCTCTCCGTCTACCCCCTCCCTCCCAGCAATGTCCTTTCTGTTCACTTGTCATATCAACTTCAAGGAATTGTAACTGTTGTGTCTTCTTCCCTTCCCCCAACAGGTTATCTGTGTATTTATTTATTTATTTTTAGCTCCCACAAATAAATGAGAACACGTGATATTTCTCTTTCTGTGCCTGACTCGTTTCACTTAATATAATTCTCTCTAGGTCCATCCATGTCGTTGCAAATGGCAGTATTTCATTCTTTTTTATAGCTGAGTAGTATTCCATTGTGTAGATGTACCACATTTTCTGTATCCACTCATCTGATGATGGACATTTGGGCTGGTTCCAGCTCTTAGCTATTGTATAGAGTGCTGCGATGAACATTGGGGAACAAGGTATACCTTCGACTTGTTTTACATTTAAATCTTTAATCGTTTTTAATTTTAGTTTATCAATATACAATATAGTTGATTTTTATGTCCCTTTACCAATTCCTCCTTTTCCTCCCTCCCTCTCTCCTCCCCATGAACATCATATCTGTTCACTTGTCTTAACAAGTTCAAGGAATTGTTGTGTAAATCTTTAATCATTTTGAATAGATTTTTGCATATGGTGAGAGGTAGGGGTCTAGTCTCATTCTTCTGCAAGTGAATATCCATTTTTCCTAGCACCATTCATTGAAGAGACAGTCTTTTCCCCAGTGTATATTCTTAACACTTTTGTCAAAGATCAGTTGGCTGTAGATACATGAATTTATTTCTGGGCTCTCTGTTCTGTTCCATTGGTCTATGTGTCTGTTTTTATGCCATTACCATGCTATTTTGGTTACTATAGATTTGTAATATAATTTGAAGTCAGGTAGTGTGATGCCTCCAGCTTTGTTCATTTTTCACAGAATTTCTTTGGCTATTTGAGGTCTTTTTTGGTTCCATATGAATTTTAGGATTTTTTTTTCTATTTCACTGAAGAATGTCATTGGTATATTGATAGTGATTGTATTAAATCTGTATATTGCTTTGGGTAGAATGGCCATTTTAACAATATTAATTCTTCCAATCCATGAGCACAGGTTATCTTTCCATTTATTTATGTCCTCTTCAATTTTTTTTCTCCAAAGTTTTATAGTTTTCATTGTAGAAGTAATTCACCTCCTTGGTTAAGTTTATTCCTAGTTATCTTTTTTTTTTTCTTTCTGTAATTATTGTAAAAGGAATAATTTTCTTGATATCTTTTTCAGATAGTTCACTATTATATATAGAAATGCTACTGACTTTTGTATGTTAATTTTGCATCTTGCAACCTCACTGAATTAATTTACTAGTTATAACAGTTTTTTGGTGGAGTCTTTAGGGTTTCCTGTATATAAGATCATATCATCTTTAAAACAGAATAGTTTGACTTCCTCCTTCCAATTTGGATGCCTTTTATTTCTTTCTCTTGTCTAATTGCTCTGGTGGCTACGACTTCCACAACTAAGTTGAATAGAAGACAACAATCCTTGTCTTGTTCCTGATCTAAAAGGAAAAGCTTCCAGCTTTCCCTATTTAGTATGATGTTAGCTGTGGGTTTGTCATATATGGCCTTTACTGTATTGAGGTACATACTTTATATACTTAGTTCACTGAGTTTTTTGTTTGTTTTTTGCTGGCTGGTACAGGGATTGAACCCTGGACCTTGGTGTTGTGAGTACCACACTCAAACCAACTGAGCTCACGGGCCAGGTTGTTAAAGAGTTTTTATCATAAAGGAATGTTGAATTTTGTCAAATGCTTTTTCTACATCAATTGAAATGATCATATGGTTTTTGTCTTTCTTTCTGTTAATGTGGTGTATTACATTTACTGATTCGCATATGTTAAACCGTCCTTGCATCCCTGGGATAAGTCTCACTTGATCATAGTGAATGATCTTATTAATGTGCTGTCAGATTTGATTTGCTAGTATCTTGTTGATAATTTTTGCATCTACGTTCATTAGGGATATTGGCCAGTAATTTCTTTTTTTTTTTTTTTTTGGTGTCTTTGTCTGGTTTTGGAATCAGAGTAAATCTGAACTCATGAAATGAGTTGGGAAGATTCCCTCCTCCTCATTTTTTTGAAGTAATCTGAAGAGAATTGGTATTAGTTCTTCTTTAAATGTTTGGTAGAATTCAACAATGAAGCCATCAAGTCCTGGGCTTTTCTTTAATGGAAAACCTTGTATTACTGATGAAATTTCCTCACTTGTTATTGGTCTGTTCAGATTTTCTATTTTTTCATCATTTAGTCATGGTAGATTGTATATATCCAGGAATTTATCCATTTCTTCTATGTTACCAAATTTGTTGGCATATAGTTGTTCATAATAGTCTCTTATGACCCTTTGTATTTCTGTGGTATCAGTTGCAATGTCTTCTTTTTCATTTCAGATTTTATTTATTTGAATCTTCTCTCTTTTTTTCTTGGTTAGCTTATCTAAAGGTTTGTCAATTTTGTTTTTCTTTTCAAAAAACCAACTCTTCATTTCACTGATCTTTTGAGTAGTATTTTAGTTTCTATTTCATTTATTTCTGCTCTGAGCTTTATTTTTTCTTTCCTTCTGCCAATTTGGGGTTTAGTTTGTTGTTTTTCCAGTTCTTTTAGGTGCATCATTAGGTTTTTTATTAGAAATCTTTTTTCTTTCTTCTTTCTTTTTCTTTCCGGCAGCTGACCAGTATAAGGATCTGAACTCTTGACATTGGTGTTATAACACTGCACTCTAACCAACTGAGCTCACTGGCCAATGCTTCTTTCTTGATTTAGGGACTTATTACTATAAATTTTCCTCTTAGACCTGCTTTGCCATGTCTCATAGGTCTTGGTATAATGTTTCCATTCTTGATGGTATCAAGGAATATTTTAATTTCCCTTTTAATTTCTTCATTAATCCATTAGGTTATTTAGGAGCATATTGTTTAATTTCCATGTATTTGTAAAGTTTCTGAAGTTTTTTTGTTGATTTCTAGTTTTATACCACTGTGATCAGAAAAGATACTTGATATAATCTCTATCTTTTTTTTTTTTTTTTTTTTTTTTGTCTTTTTGTGACCGGCACTCAGCCAGTGAGTGCACCGGCCATTCCTATATAGGATCCGAACCCGCGGCAGGAGCGTCGTCGTGTTCCCAGCACCACACTCTCCCGAGTGCGCCCTGGGCCTCGTCCCTAATCTCTATCTTTTAAAATTTGTGTGGACTAATTTTGTGGCCTAAATAATGATCTATCCTAGAGAATTTTTCACATGCCATTGAGAAGAATGTGTGTTCTGCAGCTGTTGAAAGGAATGTTCTGTAAATGTCTATATGATACATCTGGTTCATGGTGCAGTTTAAGTCAGATATTTCTCTATTTATTTTCTGGCCAGATGATCTGTCCATTGTTGAAAGGGGGGTGTTGAAATCATCTACTGTTATTGAATTGCATACTATCTATCCCCTAAAGTCTAATGATGTTTACATTATATCTCTGGGTTCTCTTGTGTTGGGTGCATATATATTAACAATTGTTACATTCTCTTGTTGAATTTATCCCTTTATCATTAGAAGATGACTTTCTTCATTTCTTTTTATACTTTTTGATTTAAAGTCTATTTTATCCAATATAAGTATGGCTACTCCCAGTCCCTTTTGGTTTCAATTTGTGTGGAGTAAATTTATCTAGTCCCTCATGTTCAGTCTATGTTTGTTTTTAATAGTTAGGTGAGTCTCTTGTTGGCAGCATATCATTAGGTCTTGTTTTCATTTTTAAAAATTAATTTATTGTTTCACATTCTGAGATGTTGTTGTGGAGGAGTGGGAAGGGAGAAGGGAGTGGCTCACAGCTAGCTCCATTGCTGACCCATGGTCGGGGGGGCATGGCTGAGGCTTGTGACCACCCCAGCCTACATCTCAGGAGCCTGGTTGCTTCCAGCAGTGGTTCTGTCCTCACTGGTCTGGGTGCAGACAGTGGGGCAGGGAGAGGCCTTTGGCTGAGGCCCATGGGCCTCTCCCTGCCCATGGCTCAGGAGCCTGGTAGCTTCCCAGGTCTTGTTTTTTAATTCATTCAGTCACTCTTTCTGGAGAGTTTAATTCATTTACATTCAGGGTTATTACTGACATGTAAGAATCTATTCCTGCCATTTTGTTAATTGTTTTCTGGTTGTTTTGTAGATCTTTAGCTGTTTTCTCTTTCTCTTGTTATTTATTTCTGTGAATTGGTGGTTTTCTGTGGTGCTAAGCTTTGTTTTCTTTCTCTTTCTCACTTGTGTACCTGCTATAATTTCTTTTTTTGTGATTACCTTGGGGCTAACATAGAGTCTTGTTGTTATAATGAACTATTTTAAGCTGATAGCAACTTGGTTCCATGAAAATACTGTAGACCCCCACAATTTATATTTCTATTCCTTAATTTATGTCTTTATATATTGTATATTCCTTAGTCACTAATTGTAGCTGTTATTGTTTTTTGACCATTTTGAGTTTAAGCTTTCATATTAGAGAACTAAAGGATTTACATAGCACCATTGCCTCACTGAGGTATTCTGAGTTTGAATTATGAATTTATTTCTACTGGTGAATTTTTTACTCTTTCATGTTTTCATGATAGTAATTATTGTCTTTTAATTTCCAGTTGTAGCATTCCCTTAAGCATTTCTTGTAGGGCTGGTCTACTAGTGATAAATTCCCTCAGCTTTTGAAAGGTCTTTATTTCTCCCTCATTTCTTAAGGATAGGTTCGCTGGGTAAAGTACTCTGGAATGACAGTTTTTTTTTTCTTTTTCTTTCAGCCCTTTGAATATATCTTCCCATTCTCTTCTGGCCTGAAAAGTTTCTGTTGAGAAATCTGCTTATAATCTAATGGGGATTCCCTTATATGTTATTTGACACTTTTTTCTTGCAGTTTTCAGAATTCTTTGTCTTTGACTTTTGACAGTTTGATTATGAAGTGCCTCATAGAGGATGTTTTTGGCTTGACTCTAATTGTGGTCTTTTGAGCTTCCTGAATCTGAATGTCTATATCTCTCCCAGCTGTGGGCCACTCCCTGCTCCCTCCGCACCCCTCCACAACAACATCTCAGAATGAAAAACAATAAATTAATTTAAAATTATTAATTCCCAATACTTGGGAATTTTTTAGCTATTATTTCATTAAACAGGCTTTCTGTGCCCATCTTCATCTCTTCTCCTTCTGGAACACCTATTATTCAAACATTTGGTTGCTTAATGGCCTTCATTCCTTTTTATTCTGATTTCTTTTTTTTCCCTCTGACTAGACAATTTCAAAAGATCTGTCTTCAAGGTCAGAAATTCTCTCTTCTGCTTGATCTATTCTATTGTGGAGTCCCTCTACTGTATTTTTTATTTCATTCATTGAATTTTTCAGCTCCAAGATTTCTGTTTCATTCTTTTTTATGATATCTATCTTCTTGTTAAATTTCTCATGTAGATCATGTATTAGTCCATTTCTGTTGCTTATAAGAAAATTAGCTGGAACTTGATGATTTATAAAGAAAATGAAATTTATTGCTTCCAGTTTCTGAGACTGGAAAGTCCAAAGTCCAGGGAACACATTTGGTGAAAGCCTTGGTGGTGGCAACAGTGATGGTAGAGTATCACATTATGAAAATGGTGGAGCAGAGAGAGAAAGAGACATTTTGTGCTCCCCTTTAAAAGCCCTCAGGACCACACCCCTGACCACCATATTCATCCATTCACTATGGCATGGATCTACAATCTAATCATCTCTTCAAGGCCCCGCCTTTCAATTACCATAATAAGATTTCTCACCTCAACAGTTACAGTGGGGATTAAGTTTTGGAGACACATTCAACCCAAGGCAGATCATTAATTGTTTTCCTGATTTCATTGAATTGTGTGTCTGTGTTCTCTTGTACTCATTGAATTTTCTTATGGTCATTATTTGAAATTTCTTTTCGGGCGTTTCATAACTGTTTTTTTTCTTTGGTGTCTGTTACTGGTGACTTATTATTTTCCTTTGAAGACATCATGTTTTCTTGATTTTGCATGTTCATGTGTCTCTCCATTGATATCTGCACATTTTATAGCGTAGCTGCTTTTCCTAAGTTTATGGAGTAGATTGTATAGAAATTGCTTTTTCTTATATATGTTTCCTAGGGTGTCTGTTGGATATGTTGCATTGGCTTTGGTTTTGGGTGGATTCAGTAGCATAGTCTCTGTGCTGTTTCTTTAGTTGTAATCCTCTTCAGCGATTTCTGCAAATTCCTCAGTGGTCTAGTCTGCCAGAGTTGGTGCCAACACTCTGGGTTTTGCTGGGTTGGAGACTCTCTGGGTGGAGAGTTCCAACTGGCTGTTTGGTGGTCTCTGATGTGTAGAGTTGTTGCCCAACTGGCTATCAGGCCAGCTGTGGGCATGCATCTCTGAGGTTGTCTCTCCCAGGGGATGGTGCACTGCCTGGCCAGCTTTGGAGCTGGAAGCTGGTGAACAGGTGCAGGGTGGGGGGTCAAGCAGCTCTGTGAAGTCCTGTCAGAGGGGTTGGTATTACTGCCTGGCCTGCAGCCAGGGTGCACAGGTGCAGTAGGGCCATGTCGCTCTATGGAGGCCTTTTGGAGGAGGCAAAGCTACTGCCTAATCCACTGTCAAGGAGGGAGCAGGTGTACACAGGTGTATCAGGGCCCAGAAGCTCTGCGGAGGGCTGCTAGATCAACTGTTGAGCCCAGAGCAGGCCTGCTGTGCAGCAAGGTACAGTAGCTCTGTGGAGGGCAACCAGGTGAAGCTGCTGCCTGACCCACTGTCCAGCAGACGTCCAGAGTCTGGCAGCTCTGTGAAGGGCCACCAGATCAGCTGTCAAGCCATTTAGCAGGCCTGCAAGCATTCAGCAGGGCCCAGCAACTCCATAGAGGCCCACTGAGGGGAGGCATAACTGTTGCCCGCTCCACTGTCAAGCAAGGAGTAGGTGTGCACTGGTGCTGCAGGGCCCAGCAACTCTGTGGAGGGCTGCTGGATCAGCTGTTAAGCCTGGAGCAGGCCTGCAAAGGTACAGCAGGGTCGAGCAGCTGTGTAGTAGGCCGCTGATGGGACGCAAAGCTGCTGCCTGATCTCACTAATTAGCAAGAAACTGGTAAAGGGCCACAAAAAGTGATTACTATACATAAGGTTGAATATACTAATTATCTTGATTTGAGCATCACATATTACACACAGGTATTGATATTCAGTGCTCTACCCCACATATATGAAACAATCAATTATGTTTCAATTAAAAATAAATAAATAAAGCCCTCAGAACCATGACCACCATTAAACTATCAACTTATTAATCCATTTACTTGGGCATGGTCCTCACAATCTAATCATCCCTTCAAAGCCCCACCTTTTAATTACCATTATAGGATTTCCCATCCTCAGCAGTTACAGTGGAGATTATGCTTCAGTGAACTTGGAGGAACATTTAACCCACTGCCTGCACTATTGCTGGTAATGTAAAATGATGCAGCTGCTATGGAAAAGAGTATGATGGCTTCTCAAAAGATTAAAATACAATTACCATATGATCCTGCACTCTTACTTCTGAGAACATACCTACATCAGTTTTCTAGGGCTGCCATAACAAAATACACAGATTGGGTGTCTTCAACACCAGAAACTTATTTTCTCACAGCTCTAGAGACTAGAAGTCCAAGATCAAGGTATCAGCAGGTTTGATTTCTTCTGAGGCCTCTCCCCTCGGCTTGCAGATGGCCACCCTCTTGCTGCCTCTTTACGTGGTTGTCCCTCTGTGCACACAAATGCCTGGTGTCTCTCAGTGTGTCCAAATTTCCTCTTCCTAGAAAGACTCCAGCCAAATTGGATTAGGACCCACCCTACGGGCTTCACTTTAATTTAGTTACCTCTTTAAAGACCCTAATAGAGTCACATTCTGAGGTAATGGGGGCTAAGTCTTCAACATATGAATTTTGTGGGGAAAATTGCTCATGCTTTCTGTTTCCACACCCTTTTTAATGTGATTTTTTTAACTCTCCTTATCAAAAAGTGGATTCTATTTCCCCACCTCTTGGATCTGGGCTGGCTTTGTGACTTGTTTGGGCCACTAGAATGCTGTGGAAGTGATGGAGCGTATTCAGGCCTCGGCCTCAAGTGGTCTTGCACACGTCTGCTCTCTATCTTATGTATGTGAGCACCATCTGAAAAAGATGGATGATGAGAGATGTGTGACCCAGTCACTTCTGTCACCCAGCCCATCCTAATAACCAGCCATGTGAATGAGGCCCTTCTAGACCAGGTAGGCCCCCAATTGCAGATGTACAAAAAGCCCAGCTCAGATCAGTCACGCGTGGCCCACACCAGAAGAACTGCCCAGCCAACCCATGCATGCATGACCTAAATAAATGGTGGTTGTTTAAAGAAAACATGTGTCACATCTGCTGGACGATGCTGATTCTCTGTGTTTTCCAACACTGGAGGATCTCCAGAATCTCAACTCAGCTTCTCATTCCCCAGTGGTAACCCTTCTCTGCTGGCCCAGACAAACTCTTAGCCAGCACATATGCAGCTTGGTATTTGAGTAAAGACTTAAGGGAAATCCCTGTTCAGGACACTGAAACTCCTTTTCTGTACAGCTCCCTTCCACCTGGTACCCAGTCCTCCTAATACTAGTCAATTCCCTGAAACTTCTTTGGACTTCGCTTCTCCACACTATAGTCCAAAATGGGTCCTTAGGCAGAAAGCCAGGCCTACCAAGGGGTTCATCTTACGTGTTTATGCTCTTCTAGGTTAGCAGTCTGTGCTGTTGTCTGACATTGCTGGCCAAATTTTGGTCGGGCTCCTGAACTTCTAGGCACTTTGGTGCATTTCTTCATAAAATCCAATTGTAGCAAGAACCCTGCTTAGTCAGTTTAGCAAGAATCCTCCACCCTCAATATCTGATATCTGATCACCCTTAATATCTGATTGGGTTCCTCCATCCCCCTCCACCCCCAGGTGATGTCTGATCACGCGGGCCTGCCTTCAGCAAGAATCCTGTTAGGCTGGTTTAACCAAAATCTCCCTTACCCCTGATGTTTCCTTAGTAATTTGCCAATCACTGACCCCCCACTCTGCTCCTTGGGTATAAATTCCCACTTGCCCATTTGTGTTCAGTTGAGCCCAATTTCTCTCCACTGCAGAATCCCATTGCAGAGGTCCCTATTCCTATCACAGTGGTCCTGAATAAAATCTGCCTTCTTGTACTTTAATAAGTGTCATTGAGTAATTTTTTCTTTAACATGTTCAATGTCTGAAAAGTTGACTTTTGTCCAGTTTTAAAGTTGTTTACATGGGAGTGAAAGACTCCCGCAGTGGGTAGTCAGTCAGTTCAGGGAGACCCTCCCAAGGAACAGCGAGACCACGGCTTCGGATGCAAAAACAAGAGGTTTATTGAACACACAGGTACCCGGGCGACTCAGTCTTTCGAAAGACTGGCGCGCCGAGTAGAGCTCCTGGGTCCTTTTTATAGCAAAAAGCGCGGGTACAGAAGCGAGAAGCAAGGTAATTGGTTAGTTTAAATCAAGCCAGGGGTGAACTTCGGTCAAGTGGGAGTCCTTGAAACAGCTGAGGGGCACTCTTGAAACTTTAACTGACTTGTCTATTTCTGGGAACTATCCGCCCTTTGCCTCGGGCCGGGGCCCAGGTGCATAACCACAGATATCCTGTTTGACTCTGTTCCCCTTGTTTCTTAACTTGACTTTTTGGCTGTATTTTCCCTATACCCTTGTAAAAAGCACTTCCTTCATTCCCCCATTTCTCTTGTGGATCGCTCTAATCTTAGAGCGGAATTAAAAGTTATCTTCGCCATTTAAGGTTTGGTATTTTTGCCTAAGGACCAGAATCTTAACTGCACTTACCCTATCATTGATGAATTGGACTAGTCTATTGATGACGTAGGGCCCAAGGGTGAACAACAGAAGGAGGAGTAATAGGGGCCCGGCGATGGTTGACAGTAGGGTGGTCAACCAAGGGGAGTTATTTGATCTGGTTATAAGCATTTTCATAGTTTGAGTCAGGAGGCCTGACTCTTTTAGAGGCCGGTGCATCAATTTCTGGAATATCCCAAGCCTCGAGACCCGCCGCCAGGGCACATATATCAGGGGTAAGGGAGGGCCACCAAGTCCAAAGGGGGTGGACTTCTGTCTTGAACCAGACAACCTTTCCAGTTTGGGACAGTACCTGCCAGGTGAGGGTGTTGGGCTGGTTAGGGTTATTACTTGGTAGGCTTGCTCCGCCGCCGCCGAATGCGCAACTTAAGAGGATTATCAGTCCTCTCCAGCTCCCAGGATTCATCTGGTACGGAGGGTGGCGCAGGCTTGAGGTGAGAAGCATGTACCCAGGCTGCAATGCCGTCTACTTTTACCGCTGTTGGTGTGGTCAGTAGCACCAGGTACGGGCCTTTCCACCGAGGCTCAAGGCTGCCGGTCCGATGGCGCCTAACAAGCACTTGGTCTCCGACCTGGAACGGATGAGGGATGGCCACGGCACCTGGCTCGTATACCTCCTTGATCTGGTCCCAGATCTGGGTTTTTACAACTTCTAAAGCCTTTAAGTGAGTAAATAAGACAGGAAGAAAGTTATCATCGGGACCCAGTGTTCCTCCCAACTCAAGTATGGGGGGGGGTCCCCCGTGGAGGATTTCATAAGGGGTCAGACCAAGCTGGCCAGGGGTATTCCTGGCTCTGAACAGCGCTAAGGGAAGGAGGGCCACCCAGTCTTTTCCACCGGTCTCTAAGGCCAATTTAGTTAAGGTCTCTTTGATGGTTCTATTCATTCTCTCTACTTGACCTGAGCTCTGGGGCCTATACGCACAATGTAACTTCCAATTTATCCCCAGTTGTGTGGCCAGTCCCTGGCTTACCTGAGCAACAAAGGCTGGGCCATTATCTGACCCGATCACCTTGGGGATCCCGAAACGGGGCAGGATTTCTTCTAGTATCTTTTTACATACAGTCAGGGCCGTTTCCGTTTTGGTAGGAAAAGCTTCTACCCATCCAGAGAAAGTATCTACAAATACTAGCAGATACCTGTTCCCATACCGGCCAGGCTTTACCTCTGTAAAGTCTACTTCCCAGTATACGCCGGGTCGATCTCCCCGTTGTCTTTTTCCGGTCTCTCGGTAGGTGGTAGTCGCATTAGTCATGGCACAAGCCGGACACCGATTGGCGACTTCTTGAACGGTGGACCGGAGATTCGGGATGGAGAGGCTGGTGCGGCTCGTTAGTTGAAGGAGCTTTTCTGGTCCTAAGTGTGTTAGCTGATGTAACCGCTGAATGAATTCTTTTCCCTGGTCAGGAGTGAGCTCTCTTGGCTTGGTCCTAGCTTGAGCAGGCTCGATTGGCTCTTGAAGCTTTATAGTTTCTGCTAGCACCCTGACCGACAGGGCGGCTTGTTTTGCAGCCTCGTCGGCCCTCCGGTTCCCGGCCGCCACAGGGTTATTTCCTCTCTGGTGGCCCGGGCAGTGGATAATGGCGACCTGCTTAGGGAGGTGAATGGCCTCTAGCAGAGCCAGAATTTCTTCTTTGTTTTTAATGTCTTTTCCAGCCGAAGTGAGCAGTCCCCTCTGTTTATATATTGCCCCATGAATGTGAGCAGTGGCAAAAGCATACCTGCTGTCCGTGTAGATGTTGATGTTTTTTCCTTCGGCTAGGCGTAATGCCTGCGTCAAGGCGATTAGCTCGGCCTTCTGGGCTGATGTCCCTTCTGGCAGGCTGCTTGCCCATACCGTCCGTTTGCCATCTACGATGGCGGCCCCTGCTCTCCGCTTACCTTCCACAATGAAGCTGCTACCGTCTGTATACCAGGCAGGCACTCCGGGCAATGGCTGGTCCTTCAGGTCCCGTCGAGTCCCAGCTTCCTCAGCAAGGATTTCTGAGCATTGGTGTACTGGGGTGGATTCTGACTCGACTGGTAGTAGGGTAGCTGGGTTCAGGACAGCAGGGGGCGCGAAAGATATCCTTTCGTTTAGCAGCAAACTCTGGTAATGAGTCATCCTGGCATTGGTCATCCACCGATTGGGGGGCTGCCGCACGATACTTTCGAGGCTGTGGGAAGCAATCACAGTCACATTTTGCCCCAAGGTTAACTTATCAGCGTCTTTGAGGAGGAGTGCCACTGCAGCAACCGCTTTTAGGCAGGTTGGCCACCCACTGGCCACTGGATCCAGTTTTTTTGATAGATAAGCTACTGGCCGTCGCCATGGTCCTAGGGTCTGAGTAAGCACTCCTCGGGCCACACCGGCTCTTTCATCTACGTATAGAGTAAACGGTTTGGTGAGGTCTGGGAGAGCCAAAGCGGGGGCAGACAGCAAGGCTTCTTTTATGTGGTCGAAAGCCTTTTGATGCTTTTCAGTCCAGGTAAAAGGAATGTTTTCCCTTGTCAGAGGGTACAAGGGTGCAGCCAGGGAAGCAAACCCAGGAATCCAGAGCCTGCAGAATCCGGCAGTACCCAGAAATTCGCGGACCTGCCTGGGGGTTGTGGGAGTAGGGATCTTCATAACTGTAGCTTTCCGGGCCGGGGTCAGCCATCTTTTTCCCTCCTTGAGCAGGTACCCCAAATAGGTGACCTCTTTCTGGCATAACTGGGCCTTTTTAGCTGATACCCGGTACCCCAACTTACTCAGTCCCTGCAAGAGCTTTTGTGTCCCTCTTTTGCAGCCTTCATATGTGGGAGCTGCCACTAGGAGGTCGTCCACATATTGGAGTAATATGACCTGGGGGTTGAGAGCCCTAAAAGGAGTTAAATCCCGGTGGAGGGCCTCGTCGAAGAGAGTGGGTGAGTTCTTGAACCCCTGTGGCAGCCGTGTCCAGGTCAGCTGACCAGTGTTACCTTTTTCTGGGTCTCTCCACTCGAACGCGAACAGTGGCTGGCTGTTGGGGTGTAGTTTGAGGCAAAAAAAGGCATCCTTGAGATCCAAGACTGAGTACCAAGTGTGACTAGGCGGAAGGGAACTCAGGAGGCTGTATGGGTTTGGGACTGAGGGATGAATGTCTTGCACCCTTTTGTTAATTTCTCTCAAGTCTTGGACTGGCCGATAGTCATTGGTCCCTGGCTTTTTTACTGGTAGCAGAGGGGTGTTCCAGGGCGACTGGCAGGGCACTAAGACCCCTAGGTCTAAGAACCTTTGGATGTGGGGTCTGATGCCTTCCCGGGCTTCTTTAGTCATTGGATACTGTCGGACGGCCACCGGTGAGGCACCCGATTTCAGCTCTACTACTACTGGTGGGACGTTATTGGCCAGTCCCATACCTGTCTTTTCTGCCCATACGGTGGGAAAAAGTTGGAGCCAGGATGGGTCGATGGAGGGAGAGGCCGGCTTTTCATACAGCCGGTATTCTTCTTCTAGGTTTAGGACCAGGCACATGGTAGAGTGATCTCCCCATGTTACTTGTGGGCCCTCTGTAGAAAACTGGATTTGAGCTTTTAGTTTGGTTAGGAGGTCCCTGCCCAACAGAGGAGCGGGGCACTCGGGTATGACCAGAAAGGAGTGGGTTACTTGTTTATATCCAACTTTTAAAAGTCTCTTTGTGGTCCAGGGGTAGACGTTGCTTCCTGTCGCTCCTTCTACAACTGTCCGTCTAGGCTCTATTTCTCCCATGGGTTGGGTCAATACCGAATGTTCAGCCCCGGTATCGACCAGGAACTCAATGGGGGTCCCCTCCACAGTCAGTGTTACCCTAGGTTCGGGGAGGGGGTCCGAACCCCGACTCCCCTAGTCATCTAGGGATAGAACCTTGGCTTCTCTGATGTTCTTTTTCCGGGGACATTCTCTTGCCCAGTGACCCTTCTCTTTACAGTACGCGCATTGGTCTTTGTCTAGAGGGGGTCTTCCATCCCTAGGTGTTTTCTTTGCCCGGTTGCTCAGGTTCCCTGTCTGCCTATCTCTAGACCCTCTTTCACCTACCACTGCGGCCAAAATCCTAGTCAAGTTTTTTTCTTGGCGCCTATCGCGCCGTCTCTCTCTCTCTTCTGTCTCTCTTTTTTCTCTTTCTTGTTTTTCCTCTTCTGTCTCTCTCTTGTGGTACACCTTTTCTGCCTCTCTCACTAAATCTTGTAAGGAATAATCTTGGAGCCCCTCTAGTCTTTGTAACTTTTTCTTGATATCTGGGGCTGACTGGCCGATAAAGGCCATGGCAACTGCCGCCTGCTGTCCCTCAGAAGAGGGGTCAAACGGAGTGTATCTCCTATATGCCTCCATCAGGCGTTCCAAGAAAACCGAGGGGGGTTCTACCGGTCCCTGCAAGACCTCTCTTACCTTAGCCAAATTGGTGGGGCGCCGGGCTGCCCCTTTGAGACCTGCCACTAGAGTCCGGCGGTAGACCAGAAGACGCTCCCTACCTTCGGCCGTGTTGTAATCCCATTGAGGTCGATTGAGGGGGAAGGCCTCATTAATGAGGTTCTCGAGTTGTGTAGGGGCCCCGTTGTCCCCGAGAACGTTCTTGCGGGCCTCCAGAAGAATCCTTTCTCGCTCTTCAGTGGTGAAGAGGATCTGGAGTAGCTGTTGGCAATCGTCCCAAGTGGGCTGGTGAGAGAACATAAGGGACTCAAGAAGTCCCGTGAGTCCTGCTGGTTTTTCAGAAAAAGACGGGTGGTTAGACTTCCAATTGTAAAGATCTGCTGAGGAAAAAGGCCAATACTGTAGAGGGACCAAGCCATTAGGCTCAGCTGGGGGCCCTATGGCTCGGAGGGGCAAAGCTACGGTGGAGTCAGGACCGGAGCCGTCTCTCGGACTGCGAGGTTGGCGGCTCCTAGTCCCCGCAGCCGGTCCCTCAGGGCTAGGATCACCGGGCGCTCGGCCTGGTGCCGATCTGTTTCCCTGAGGGGCCAGAGGGGGCAGCGGAGCCGCCGGGTAAGGTGGGGTTTCAGAGAGAGAAAATAGGTCATCTGGTGTCGGGAGGACGGGGGGTTGGGGAGGGGCGGAAGGCTTCCTTGTAGGTGGCCTTTGAGTATTTTCTGATCCCGAAACAACAGCGACTTTGCTGGAGGGTGGCACCCAGGGAGGGGGATTCTGGGCGAGGTCTTGCCATACCACGACACAGGCAACCTGGTCCGGGTGTCCTCCGGTCTCCTGAAAAACAATCTTTTTAACTGCAAAAATGACAGTAAGATCAAAGGTTCCCTCTGGCGGCCAACCTACGCCGAATGTGGGCCACTCAGACGAACAGAAAGTCTGCCATTTTCCTTTTTTGATCTCCATGGACAGATTGTGAGCCCTGGCTTTGACATCTTTCCAATGATCTAGAGTAAGGGAGAGGGGCGTAAGGGCACTTTGCCCCATCTCGAAAATTTCCAATAGGGGAACGACGACGCAAAGACCTATCACAACTAAGACAAAAAGAAACCAGAAACGGCGACGAGACCGAGTGCCGTAGAAATAGAAGAAAGAGTCCGATGGCAGAGCGCGCCTCCCGAGACGCGGTGAGACCAAAACACAATAATCCTCTGCCAAGGGGTCCACCAGGCGTCCCTGGTCCTCCCCTGATCCTGGGACGTCTCCCAGGATTGCCGGGTGGCGAGCCCCCGAACACGTCTGTTCGCTACCCGCACTTCGCTCCCAGAGCGACTAACCCGGAACAAACTGAAACCAAAATGCGCGCGCTCAGAAAAGACAGTCGAAATCACTGAGTCAGACACAGAGACGAGACACAGAAACGAGACACAGAACGACTGCTGGCCAGCTTACCTCCCGTTGGTGGGTCGGTGGTCCCTGGGTGGGGGTCTCCGATCCCGGACGAGCCCCCAAATGAAAGACTCCCGCAGTGGGTAGTCAGTCAGTTCAGGGAGACCCTCCCAAGGAACAGCGAGACCACGGCTTCGGATGCAAAAACAAGAGGTTTATTGAACACACAGGTACCCGGGCGACTCAGTCTTTCGAAAGACTGGCGCGCCGAGTAGAGCTCCTGGGTCCTTTTTATAGCAAAAAGCGCGGGTACAGAAGCGAGAAGCAAGGTAATTGGTTAGTTTAAATCAAGCCAGGGGTGAACTTCGGTCAAGTGGGAGTCCTTGAAACAGCTGAGGGGCACTCTTGAAACTTTAACTGACTTGTCTATTTCTGGGAACTATCCGCCCTTTGCCTCGGGCCGGGGCCCAGGTGCATAACCACAGATATCCTGTTTGACTCTGTTCCCCTTGTTTCTTAACTTGACTTTTTGGCTGTATTTTCCCTATACCCTTGTAAAAAGCACTTCCTTCAGGAGGAGGGCTAGCCCAGACATGTTATTCTATCATGACTAGAAACAAAAGTCATTTATTCCTGTATTAGAGATGTGGAAACTAAGGAACTGAAAGGCTTAGCCACTTTTCCCAAATCATCCAGCTTTTTACCTGTGTTGGAGATAGAACTCAACCCCAGGCAGTCTGGCTTCAGAGCTATACTATGTAGCTTCTCAGAAAAATGACTTTATATATGCATATAAAATGTATTGTCCAATGCCAGGAAACATAGTAAGTCTTTAATGAAATCTACCTATATTATTCTTTAAAACCCTAAAGTTCAGTATGAATTTGTTCTTAGTCCAGTGTTTCAAAGCAAAAGATGGCCAGTACAACATAAGCACCACCATATAAGTTGATATTCTTTATTAACACTAATTTTGATTACTGTCCTACTATTAGCAAATGAAAACAGGGCATTTGCTTAAGTCATTTATTGAGTATATGAACAAAATATTAAATTCTTAACCTGCTTTCTTTAGCCATTAAAACTTATCTTTCTTAATTAGAAATATAGGACAAAATGAGAAAAATAATCCAACCAATCAGGCATAGGTGCTATCAATTTCCGAATTTCAAATCAACGAACATTGTACTGTAACACACCCATCTGGCCATAAAGGAGATTGCACGAGAAAGAAAGCATGAGCTCGTAAATAGGAATGCAAATATTTGTAATAGAACCCATCACTTACTCTACCATATAATTCTTAATTCTCAATCTACCATCCAAATGAGCTCTAATTGTTCATTTTATAAAAAAATTTATAACTGGAGATATCTTTAAGTCCAAACCTTCTTTTGGTTTTAGTCCATATACTTGAAAACAGTCTGCCTCTGTTTTCTGCCTCTTTTTTTCTCTGAGATATATGTAAATCTTTCCAATCCTCAGTTTTATCTACTGGCACAAACCGCAATAGACGTGTGCCAGCTATCCACTTATTCATATTAGCATAGGAAGAAAAACTAGTTTGTTCATATATTCTCTCCACAACACCTGCCTCTTGCCCCAGCCCAAACAGACCAGCAAAAACCCATATGCTCCATTTCCTCTACTTTTCCTTTCTAATGTTAAGACTGACTGAATAGGTGTAAGATCGTCATTACACATTGTTCTCTGTCGTTGGTCCTTTTGATAAATCTTAACCTAAAAAAATTACAAGGGAAATGAAGAAAGCAGAAAATGGTATATTAAATACAAGAAATTCAAGACTTGGCTTATTGCCATCTTTCAAAAAGCCCAAACTTCCCTTTTTTCATATCAGTCTTATTCGTGACAGAAACCCATGATGATCTGCTAATCTGTGAATAATTCTGAATATGTTGTCAAGCTAGTAAAATGTTTTCAGTGGACAACATCTTCAATAATTTCCACAAGCTTACAATTTTTCAGGTAAAGCTTCACTTTAATGCATCAAAATAAATTCATTTTTTCCAATCTGTTAAGAGCTGCTGCTTAGTTCTAATATTCTGAAACTTTCAGGTTCAGAGTCTATCCTTTTTAGAACTCATATTACAATATAGGCTGTTTCATGATTTTTAACTTCTTTGGACCTTGGGATGCAGTATTATTCTAGATGCAGCATTACTCACAGTGGACTTTGTCCTCAAGTTAGGATAATGTCTATTTCATTTCTTACATATTCTTTTGGATAATGTCAGAAGGAATCTTTTCAAAATGCAAAATGCCCTGTCACTGTAGCACACACACACACGGCCTACATACCTGCAGAAAGAAAAAACTGGCTACAAACTCATAGCGGTTTATTTCTCTAGAAGTTTTAATAAAAAGCAAAAGATTTTTGACCTAAGGAGAAACCAGAGCATCTCATAGTTATAGTTTTATATGATTTATAAGTTACGTGATTTATATGAATTTTCTATTACCTTTTCTCACTAAACTATAATAACTCCATATCTTAGGATGGGTTCTCAAGAAGCAGACCCTGAAAGGGAAACAGTGGGCAGCAGGTTTATTAGGGAAAGCTTTTGGGATCACAATCTGTAGAAGGAATGGGAAGAGACTGGGACTGGGCAGAAGGAGTTGGGTTGTGAAACAATCTCAACAAAGTTCTCAGCTAAGCCATGGGAAACTCTGAAGCTGGTTGGCCTTTCCAAATTGTCCCAAACTAGAGCAAGAAGGTCAGGTCTTTGTTGCCCAGTCATTGGATGCAGGTTGTCCAAACAAGGGGGTATGACTTTGGATGCAGTGGCTGTCTTCGACTGAGGCAATTCTGGAAAGGATTGATAGCCAGAGCTGACTTCATGGATGTGCAGTGTGGGTAGTCCCACAGGGCCCCATGCTTAGAAGGGCCCCACACTTGGTTTAATACTCTGCTGTCACTGTCTTAAAATTCTTAATAGTGTTTGATCAGGGAGCCCTGCGTTTTCATTTTTCACTGGGCCCTACAAATTATGCAATCGATCCCGCTGACAGCGGAGGGCTGCTTGTCTGCGGCACTCTCTAAAGCGGGGCTGATAAGCCCTTCAGTCCTGATGTGAGGTCTGGGTGATAGATCACAGTGTTCACTACAGTACACCCCTGGCTTGAGTCAATTTCTTTGTGTAAGTTCTGGGGACACTCTCCAGGATTCCAGGGTAGCCTCTCTTCCTCGAAGCAACTTATAAGAAGCAAATTAGTGGGACAAACTACAGTCCTCAGCACAGCAACTGGTCTTGGGGCTACAATCAATCATCATCATCTTCCTCCTTTACTATCCATTTTAGGTTTCCTTCACCCTTAGCTAGCACTTCTGCTGGTCTCAGTGACTTACGTGGTGATGAAAACCAGCCCTTGATCCTTAAAGGTTCTGAGTACCTGGTCCCTACAATCTTTTTATGCTGATCATGGCTGCTACATCTGTTCATTTATAAAAATATTAGGTGAGAGAGTACCAAGACGTGCCCGGGTAGATTGCCTGGATACCAACATATGCCTCCTTGCTTCTACTGTGTAACAACAGCCCTACCTCCTCTTTATGCTAGATCAATTATCCCTACCGGAATGGTGACTTCTCTTTTTGCCTGCTACTTTCTTGGCACAAGGAGCCTGAAGTACCCAGAGAGCAGATGTAGCTTATAATTCAATGAGACTCCTGAGACTCTTTCTGGGCCTCACTGAACTGTAGGCTACATCTGCTGGTGGAAATGTTTCAGCCTTGGGAAGCAGAACCTCTAAACTACAGAGCCCAGCGTATGGAAACAAGAAACAAATTCCCCAAGAGAATCGCTGGGAATGATAGTAAGCAAGGCCACTCCTGCTTCCATTCCTTGATTCCTGGAACCGTGTATTCTATCTATTAATAAATAACACAGCACCAAATAAAGGTCATTATCTTGAAGGATGGTGCCCACTTTAGCTATGCCTTCAAGAAGTTATTCCATGCCTCTGTCAGGTTAGAAGCTTCTGGGTGATGAAGTATGTGACACGGGTCATGTGCCCACTCCTGTGCCTCCTTCACTATAATGTAAATCAAACACTCAAAGCTCTCAGGGATGCTGGCTGAGGCCCTGAAGATAGGAAAGGTGAATCACCTAGAATACATGTATATTCCTGTCAGAATGAATCACTGCCTATTGCTGGGACCACCGTAAGTTAACTTGCCCCCAACTGGCTAATTGGTCTCCTTGAGGAATGGGGACTCTGCCTTGGTCTCTGTTGCTAGCAGGCTGAACAGTCAGCAGTGGATGTTCAGATGGGCCTTAGTATATGGGAGCCCATCCTACTGGGTCTGTTCACAGCCTCCAATTTTGCCACAGCCCTGAATCCTATAGGTCTTTCAGGATGGCATTAATTTCTGCATTCCTTGGAATGCAATATTATTTTTTACTTACTATCTCAGCATGGGGAATAGGTCAGTTTCTAAAGCTTCCACCTAGTCTTTATCACTATGATAGCTCTTACCACACAGGCCAGGGAACCAGTGTGAGGATTGTGCCACTAACCAAATACGTTTTTCACAATTATATACTCAGGGACCAGGTGAGTCTGGGGATATATCGTGAGCTGGACCTGGGCCAGGATGCTCATGTATTGCTTGGCCTCCATAACGCTCGCTCTAATAGGGGGCACATAATGACATTTCAAGTCTGCGGGTTTCATTGTTAACTCAGACCCTGCGTCCAACAGACAACAAAATGTTGAGTATTCCTCTTTCGCCACTGTATGGTTCCCTGAGTAATGGTTATAGGACCCTTTGGAGAAGGACTGGGGTAATCCTTATTGTGTACACTTGTGGTATTGCAGGATCCTTCCTCCTGGGTACCTGGACCCTTAGTTAATGAGTCTGGGTGCAATAACTAGCTCAGGTCTGGAAATTGGGTGTGGGGTTATGATATTTTTATTGGGGTGATTGCCCTCAGTCTCCTGATCATTCATCTTGCACACCTTAGCAGTATCCCTGCTGTCTGACCATCTATATCTTCCTGGCTGGACTTTCCACTTGTTACAATTGCATCCACCTGTCTTCTGACAGTTGCCAATGCCATAAACCTCTGACGTTTGGGGGTCCCACCATGTCCATTGGTCTCGGTGAGCCCAGGTCTGTAATGGCATCTCCTACTTTCATTCCCGGCCTGCAACAGAGAAGCACTACTGAACTTCCTAGCCCCTCTCACTAGCATGTTCTTATTGCTTTGGTAAATGGAACTTCTGGGCCCTCCCACAGAATGCAGCCTTTTGTTGAGTTTTCCAGCTTCACACAGTATATTCACTCTGGCATGCCCACTTTTGCCATGGCAGTTCTGGGATTTTGCTCTCACTGTGTGGGCTGTTTTTACATGCTTCTAGGAACCAACCTAACTACTGCATGTGTACATCACCACCCTGATCTTTGCCAGGATGTTAAATTCAGTACCTGGGAGTGTGCTGCCAAACTGGTAAAAGCCCTCCCTTATCCAACTTCATGTTTGGAACTCTCCTCTGGCCCCTTACCCTCACCGTGAAGCACCGTCAATATTCAGTCCCTTGCATATTCTCCCAGCCACTGCTGGTATGTGTCCACTAGGCCCTGCAGCTCTTTTCAGGGTATATTACATTTCCTCCCTTAACAGGTCTACATGTCTCTGATTGGGTTGTGATTTAACCCTTTTTATTGGCTTAAGGAAGTGGGGGGCAGATTCTGAGGAGTGTATATGTTGTCCTAGGAGAGAGAGATCTCACTGTCTTCAAGCAAAGGAAGGAAGGGGCACACTAGCCCTTATTAGAGAAGAGTGGGACACTTTTGTCGCCTTAAAAGGCTTGGCAAACCTGAGTATTCAAAATTTTCAGGTGCGTCAACCCAGATTGTCCCATCCCATGTGTCAGGGTTCCATTTTTTCCCAACCAGGGCCCAGACCACAGCATAGCAGACCTGCCTAGGTTGGGTTCTAACTTCTTTGAACTTCTGTTAGTCTCATGACTGTGTCCTGGGCCTGGGCCTCAGAAGTTTTCCCCACTAGCTTCAGGAGATGAGTCTCATGTGCCATGTGCTACCTTCTGGCTTTTACACTTAGCTTTTTTTGAGGGGCGGGGGGCGGCACCTGGCCAGTACAGGAAACTAAACCCTCGACCTTGGTGTTACAAGGCCACACTCTAACCAACTGAGCTAATTGGCCAGCTCCAACACTTAGCTTTTGATCACCAATGAATCTTTTTCTAAGGTATCCAGTTTAGCTTAGCCATAGCCCCTCAAGTCCACTGGCCTTAGTTACTGTTTCCTTCCATATTTCTCAACCACCTAATATACTGTGCCCACCAGTGCATTCCTTTTTGCTGGCATGCCATCCCAGTTCATTATTGGTGAAAGTTTTAACAACTGCACTGTCATGATGTGCTTTACCTACCACCAGTGAGGGGGGTCTCATCCTATAAACCAGATGGCAGGAGACCCAGCTCCAAAATCCCAGATACTGGAGTATCTGCTTTCTTGCACCACTTCTGGTACCAAATGTCACGGGTTAGGCTCCCTGGGAAGCAAACTTTGAGATGGAGATTGGTGGGCAGGAGGTTTATTAGGGATTGCCCCCCCCCCCCCCCAGGAAGGAAAGGAAGCTCCACTGGGCAGAGGGAGAATATAAGTTATGATGCAATCCCATTTCGTTCACCCCTCTGTTAAGGTTCCTAACCAATCTAACTGGTCATACCTGTTAAACATATTAGGTTAGTTTCCCAAATGGGCTGAACTGACAACTATGCCATAGTCATCTTTATAATGTCAGTTCTAACACATGATAGGCATCCAGTAAGTGATAAATGAATTAGAAAGATGAAGATAAAAACAGCCAAGTATGATGGTAATACTAACACAATAAATTATTGAGCACTAATGTGCCGGCACTACAGTGGCCTCTGGGGATACACTGTTGACGCACATTACGTAATTTAATGAAGAACTCCTCCTCTGCTCTCAGGGAGTGCTGTGATGTGCCTCTCAGATTTCCATTCAATACTGGAGGACTTAGTTCTTGGCTTCTGAGAGTGCTGCCAGCAGTCAGCCCTCAGCTGTCAGATCTCTTCAGAATTGCCCTGATGAGAGTCACCTCACCCGAGGTCACAATTCCTTCCTGGCGCAGCCTGCATTCAAAGACTAGTCCCACTGCCTCATATTAGGACAACCCGAAAGGCCATCCCAGCTTCAAAATTCTGTAGGGTCGGCTGAGGCCGCCTTTCAGAAGTAAGCTAGAGATATGTAAATAACAGAATATCCACATTAAAATGTTACTCACAAGAATGGCTAAAAAGAAGCGACCAAAGTCAAGTCAGTGGCTCTTCAATAAAATGAGCAGAACCCTATTAGAACAGGTCTTTATTACATGGATTCAAATACACAGCAGACCAATCATGTTCCCTGAAATTTAACAATCACATTCATTAAAAGCCTTTTAGTGCTGTCTCTCAATACTCTAATTCTAAAAGGTTTCCTTTGAGTTCCTTTTACAAAGTCTTGCGTGAAGAAGAGTTTAAGCACCAGTAAGACTGTTGCTAACAGCAGTTTTATTTCATCATCAACAACAAACATGCAGTTTTTTCCTCCTATGTGCATGGCACTGAAAAATGGGTGCTACACTTTGCCTTGTGGTACAAAGTTTATAAATCCAATATACCAATACAAAGTTGAAGCCATTAAAAAGAGCTTAATAACAACTACTAGGAGATAATTAAAACGAGTGTTGATGTAATCTATCAAGAGATTTAGAAACAACACATAAACTCAAACATTACAGTAAATGTTTTACTTGGGAAGGGGCGAGATGGGAATTTTTTATGTGCGACTGAAGGGATTTCTAAGTTGCTCCAAGTTTACTTTCTCTCTGCTATTATCTTTAAATACTGCAAAGCATTGTGAGCTGCATCACTTTGTGCATTGCCGCAGGAGATACCGGAGCCATGACAGACCGTGATGGGACTGGTTGAAAGTTCTGCGAGACACTGATACTGTCCGTTGGCACTCAGTTCTTCTGTAATGACATATTCAAACATGATGCTTAATGCCAAGTATGTATAAAGCAGATCCTTCGTAAAAACAACACAGTTTTTATTACTGTCTTTCTCTTTAAGCATCCATGATATACTACTCCACTTACCCATCAACTTTGTTATGTTTGTATGAACAAAAAAAACCAAAACGACTGCTCAGGTATAGCAGTAGTTCTCAAACACATTGTGGGAACCTTAAAGAAACACAGATGTCTAGCCTCTCTCTAGTCCACTGGATCAGAAATGCAGGGTTGGTGGCTGCAGGTGGTTGATTCCCACATTTTATTTATTTATTTATTTATTTATTTATTTTGTCTTCCTGCATTTATTTTCCAGACCAGGAAGTTACAGGAAGAGAACAAAGGTGGGGTTATAGTTTAACAATATAGGCTGGTAACTTTCAGTGAAACAAGCCAGATGACATTCCAGTAAGGCAATTAACAAGAGCTTGATCTTAGCAAACATTCCTTTACAGCAATTTCCCAGTATGTTTACATAACAATCAGTAACTAGTCTGTCCTTGAGCCAGCAACCTTGCTATGCCACAAATCTTTATCTTAAACCAGAGACTTATAGCCTGAGGAAAGTTTCCAGTACTCTGCAAGACTGCAGTTTCCAGTCTTGAAACTGCAAGACTTTGGAAAACCAGTCCCTGTGAAGTACATATGCTTTTTAGTATATTCCACAATTAAATTATTCTATTTTCTCAACAACAACATTTTCATGTTAACAAACAGCCCACAAAAATAGTGTTTGATTTATGCTATATCCTTGAGCAAAAATAGTTCTTCATATACATTAAGTCTTTTGATAATATTCTTTCATAGCACCCTGTATTTCCTTTCATAGTAGGGACACATTTTTTTTTTTTTTTAGGCAAATGTATATATATTTGTATCTTATCCCTGTCTTGTCATGTCATAATTTTTGCCTCCTTTTCAGTTTTTTTTTTTAAATTTTATTTTGTCGATATACATTGTGGCTGATTATTGCTCCCCATCACCAAAACCTCCCTCCCTTCTCCCTCCCCCCCTCCCCCCCAACAATGTCCTTTCTGTTTGCTTGTCGTATCAACTTCAAATAATTGTGGTTGTTATATCTCCCCCCCCCCCCCATTCCCACATTTTAAAGAAAGCTCCCAAGGAAATGCTAATATGGCTAGTTCAACAGTGTTTGCAAATTACTGAACACAGCAACTTTGCTAAAAGAGAAAGAACCATTTGCTGGAGGACTGCATTGTATTTTCCACCAGGAAGTCATTTTCCGTAGGCATTTAAACCAGGAAATAATCTTGTTCAGAGCAAGACCTCCCTTATGCCTTTGCACTCTTAGGTTATAAGACTGTGCAGAGAGTATGGTTCTCTTTATATATTGTAAATGGGTTATGATATTTTAAAAACAATGCCTGAACCCAGGAAACAAATGCTCTTCTCAATAATTATTACTAAAGATGGTTGAAATGGGGCAAGGAGAAGTAGAAACAGGTGGGATATGATTTATTCAAAGTAATCATATTTAAATGCTATTATTTTAGCTATTTGATTTAGTGGAAAATATCCAGATACAATGGGATTATTTAATGAGTGAACAGGCTTTCTAGTTCTAGCATTTAGGCTTCTTTTTCTTTTAAACTGAGGCAAAACTCACATAAAATTAACCATTTTAAAGTAAAAAAATCCAGTGGTATTTAGTACACTCACAATGTTGTACAACCACCACCTCTATCTAGTCCCCAAACATTTTCATTACCCCGAGAGGAAACCTACACCCATTAGACAGTCACTCCCCATTTCTACCTCCCCCTGCCCCTGACAACCGCCAATCTATGTTCTGTCTCTAAGGATTAACCTATTCTGGATATTTCAAATAAGCGGAATCATATAATGTGAACCTTTTGTGTCTTGACTTCTTTTACTAAGCATAATATTTGTGAGGTTCATCCACGTTGTAGCATATATCAGAACTTCATTCCTTTTTATGGCAGAATAATATTCCATTGTATATATATTCCACAATTTGTTTCTCTACTCATTCCTTAGTAGACAATTGGGCTGTTTCCACCTTTTGCTTTTTGTGAATAGTGCTGCTGTGAACATGTGTGTACAGGTATTTGTTTGAATACACTTTTCAATTCTTTGGGTATATACCTAAGATTGGAGTTGCTGGGTCACATGGTAATCCATCTGAGGAATTAAAAACTTTTCTCATGGTGGCCAAAACATTTTACATTCCCATCAGCAACGTAAAAGTTTCCAATTTCCCTATAACCTTGCCAACACTTTACTGTTTTCCATTTTCTTGATTATAGCCATTTCGGTGGGTGTAAAGCAGTACCTTATTGTGGTTTTGATTTGCATTTTCCTACTGAATGATAATGTTGGGCATCTTTTCATGTGCTTTTTGGTCATTTGTGTACTTTCTTTGAAGAGTATCTAAGTTCTTTCAAAGGTAGCTATATAGATGCTATACAAACAGACTGGTTTCTAGACTGCTGCTCTATATTTACAAAAACTCTTCAGTTCTTAAAATTGGTAAGAAGTGTTTCAAAAGCATCATTAATTCATAATCTAAAAATTCATCTCGGGTTTCCTTCTTTTCCCAGATTCTACATCTTCCATAGTCCATTCATGATATGGCTCATTCATCCCTGGATCTCAAAGCCTCAAGAAACTGTAAACACTAATAAATATGTATTGAATGAATGGTCTCTCATAAGCCACCTTTTCTGACCATCTATCTGCCCTAACTTCCTAGGTTCTGCATCATTCTCTGTTTATCATTCAATCCCAAAGTAGCGGTTCTTTCAGACATGATATGCTAAGCACCCTACTTCCTCAGTGCTAGTAGCTCTAACTATATCTCAGTGAGGTTGGAATAGGAATATCAAATTCCTCACACTATATGCTGATGGTAAATCAAGACACCAAACACACACACACACATACAATTAACCAGCTTATAAACTGAATTAAAAGAAAATCCACATTAATTTGCCTTCCCATCTGTGTGTATTTGTCTAAACGACTAAGGGCTGGAGAAATTACAGACAATCATAGCTGGGATGGGATAAAGCAACAAATTGAATTGTCTCCATTTACCTCCTAGAATTGGCACACAGTGACAAAGTGAAGAGGCCTGGCCCCCACATAATTGGTACTTGTGCTAAAATGTGGGTGCCTTTTCATTTGCCAAATTACTCAACAGGGCAAGTTTAACAGCTAGTGTATCTGCTGGGACTCTTCCCCTAATCTTGCTCTACCACTGAGTAGCTAGGTGATCTTGGGTACGTTTCTCAATCTTTCTGTGCCTTACTTTCTTCACTTATAAATAAGGATAATAAAAATTATTTCATAGAGTTTGTTTGAGAATCCAGTAAGTTGATATACGTAATGTCTTTAGAACGGTGCCTGGCACACAGTAAAACTCTGTAAATCTTATCTGTTGTTTTTATGATGTAGGCTATTAATACTATCCACAAGAATGGGACATACTAATTATGTATATTACTGCTTTGGTAATTATAGATAACTAGAATCTCTGATCAATGAAATAAGTTATAAAAGAAATTTTTGTTTTTCAAACACATTTTAAAAAGAGAAATGTCCTGGGAGAAGCCAAAGAAAAAAAAAATCATACCTATATCCAAATAAGTTATATTAAAACCTTGTTCCTTGGCAATTTCACTAAGCATCTGGATGTGATCAATATTTGGAATACTAAGGAGGCTTCTTTTCAGTAAGTTGATCTTTTCACCAGGAGAATTCCTCAGAGAATGCCAGGTACATCCTAAAGAATGTCCTACTACATTTGTCTGAAAAACAGAGATGAATATTTAGACACTTCATTAGGACTGGGTTCCAACACCAGTACCAGTAGAATTAAAAGTACAGTACTTATTAAGCACTCACATTTAATCCTTTAAAAAGCATGTTTAAATAGATACCATTTGGTCAACTTTTCAATTTAAACTAGACAACACTAACAAGTATATACATTTGACAAATATAACAATATTTAAAAAAAGAAAAAGAAGAAGCCCTTGCAACAATATGCTGAAAAATTTAAAAGTACTTTTTTGTATGGTACAAAGGTTTCTTAGTGGAATTTTCTGATGGTCCCATTAAGAGGTGTAAGATATTAGAGAGCACCATAAGCAAATCTGCAAAAAAATGAATTTGCCTAAAGGGGCAATTTACAAATTAAAATACGAAATTATGGTTTTTTGTATTAAATATCAATCATTATAACTGACAGCTGTAAAGCAGAAAACAAAAACAACTGTAGAAACGTAAAATATGCAAGTTGGGTTTGAGAAGAACAAATTCAAATGAATGGTAGGATGTCAAAAAGTTCTTATCAGACTTATATCCCAGAACCTAACTGAGTTTATTTTCCTCCTTTTTCTTTCTTCTCTTCCTCTTTCCTTTATTCTCCCCTATATCCTTTCCTTTTCATCTCTGGTCTTAGAATGCTTTACATTTCTACATTAGTTCATGGCTCTCAAATTGTTTCCATAAGTCATTAATAAAAACAACTACTTTCTGAAGTAGGGTAACTATCCTTAGTCTTATTTTATTAATGAGCCTGAGAGAGGTGAAGGGATTTTCAAAAGATCATAGGAATGGCTATGATATAGAATTTCAAGTGATTTGTTACATTTAGAAAATAAAAATTTACATTCCTTGATTGGAAATTTTAAAAGTACTATTAAAATCATATTAATTCACATGGTAAAAAATACACACGCAACAAGAACAAATATATAACGAAAAGTCTCTCTTCCTTACCACCCCTTTCCCGAAGACTTCTGTTCTACTCCCCAGAGGTACTCGCTGTTAAACATTTACTTCAGTGTCTTTTCATAATTGTTCTATGCAGATGCAAGCACATACACATATATAATTTTTTAAACAAAAATGATAATTTACTCTTCTACATCTTGTTCACTTTTTCTCATATTAGCACTCATAATGCACTATATTTATCTTATCAGTCTCCAACTATGGGTTTTAGATTATTTCTGCCTTCTTGCTTTTACTAAAAGTGCTGCAATAAACTCTTTTGCACTTGCATGAGTTTCTCTATAGAATTATTTCTAGAAGTGAAACTGCTGAGTCAAAGAACATGTGTGCTTTAATTTTGATAAATACTTCCAAGCTGATTTCTGAACCAATCTGTACTCCCACCAATTGTCTCGGAGGGTACTTGTTTTCTCACAACCTCGCCAATACTGGGCATCATCAAACTTTGTGATTTTTGACAATCTAAAAGGTTATCTTATCTTGCATAAATGAAGTTGAATGTTTTCTTTTTTTCTCTAATCATCTGTACTTCTTCTATAGGGCTGTCTTTTTTATTGATGTGTAAGAGCTTTATATGTAGTACTGAAAATAACCCTTTATAGTCATGAGCTGAAAATGATTTCTTCCCACTCTGTTTTTATTCTCTTGATTTTATTTATAGACTTTCTTCTGTACAGATTTTATGTAGTCAAATTTATGGATCTTTTACTTGAAGTTTCTAGATTTTAAATTATACTTTAAGAGAATTTCCCCATGCTAATATTTTTTAAAAAGGAAAGCTCTTCCATGTTTTATAATACTTACACAGTTTTAATTCTTATGTTCAAATCCTTGATCCTTCTGAAATTTATTTTGGTGTAAAGAATAAGTTAGCATCCTAAATACAGTTCATACACATACACAAATATATACATCCCCCTCCCAAAGTGGCTATAAGTTGTTTCTGTATCATTATTAAATAATCCATTCTCTCACCCACTGTTAGAAAATCTCACTGTTACTGTGTACTATGTTTCTATATGGATTAGCGTCTACACCCGGATTTTATCCTCTGTCTATTCCTGTATCAGTAACCTGTTTTAAAGACTGTAGTTTTTACAGTATGTTTTGGTTTCTGCTAGGGTAGCAACACCTCCCCCTCAACCCCTTACTCTTCCCTTTTCAGTTTTTTTGGCTATTCTTGAGGGTTTATTTTTCCAGATTAACTTAGTAAAGTTGTATCAAAGTCCAAAATGAATTAGGGTAGATTTTGAGTGAGACTACATTACGTTTTTATGTATTTATAATACTAAGTCTGCCTATCGAAAACAAAGAGATAGCTCTACATTTTGTCCGTTTTTGTTTTTGTTATATCCCTTAGTAGAGTTTTAAAGTTTTCCTCAGTGGGTCCTGAATGTTTCTTTTTAAGTTTATTCCCAAACATACTATTTCTACTATTGAAGATGGGATCTTTTATATTCCAGGTCTTATTATTTGTAAATAGGAAAACTATTGGGTTTTTTTTCTAGTGTACTTTTTCAGGATATATTTTCTATTTTTCCATAAAATGCCCAGTGTTATCAAGCTTCATAAGTTTTGTTAATCAGTGATAACACATACAGCAAAATACCAAATGGTACATAGTATAAAAGCAACACTCCTCACCTTCCCTCTCCCCACCTACACTCCCCCTTCCCAGAAGCAATAATTTTTAACTTTCTGCTTTTAATTATCCTGGTTTTTACCATCAAAACTCTAAATAATTTGAGAGAGCTATTGGCTTTGTATATTAATTTCATGACCAGATATCTGATGAATTCTCTTACCGTTTCTAGTAGTTTATCTCTAGGGTATTACAGGGATATGGTCATATCATTTGTGGCTAATAATCATTTTTATCTCCTTTTATTTCCAATTTTTTATTGTTTTCTCTTGTCTAATTATATTGGTTGGTACTTTCAGAACATGGTTAAATAAAAATGGCGTTAGAGGGCATCTTTGTCTTATTTCTGATATTGATGGAAATGGGTGTAATGTGTAAACATGTAACCACAATTTTGGTTTTCCTGAAAGTTTTTATCAGTAATGATTGCTGAGTTTCATCAAATGTCTTTTTGTCATCCACTGAGAGAATTGTTTCTTCTCCTATGACCCATTAATGTGGTTAATTATAGTAACAAATTTACTAACCTTAAAATATCCTTGCATTCATAAAATAAACCCTCTTCATTTATGGTATATTATTCTTTTAATGTTCTACCATTTTATGAAGGTATTTCACCATAAGGAAGATCAATCCACACTTTTTTCTCTGGCGGGATTTGCTATTGTCAGGTTTTGGTGTTTGTGTTATGTTGGTTTTGGAGAATAAATTTACAAGCTTCCCTTATGTTAGATATATTGTCTAGAAGAATTTAAATAGCACTGGAAATTATCTCTTTCTTGAAGATTTGGTAAATTTCACCTGTCAGTGCTTTGTGATTTTTTTTTTTTTGGTGTTATCTCTGATCTAAATTTAAAAAGTAACTGCAATGTTTTATATTTTTCTATTAAAAAAATTAAACCCAAATCATATTACTTATTTATATACAGTCTTTGATTTTTTTCTACAGAATGAGCTCTTATTTTATTGTAAGCTCAGTGAGGACACTGCTATAGTTGTGCCTTCTCATTTGCCACCCAATATACTACTCTCCGATAATGTACCATAAGACATACCTATCTAACAATATCGGAATCTCAAGTTATATATCATGTGTAGCCCATTCTCTAAGTTCCTTATCTTTTTGCCCAGCTGTCTGTTATTCAGTTCTCCACTTAGCTGTTCCAGACACTTTAGACTCACTATATCTTACCTTTAGTTCATTATCTGCCCCCTCAAATCCTACTGATCTTCTGTGTTCCCCATATTATTGAATGGTACCACCATCTACAGATTGAGTATCCCTAATCCAAAAATCTGAATTCCAAAATGCTCCAAAATCCAAAACGTTTTGAGCACCAACATGTTCAAAGGAAATGATTATTGAAGCATCTTGGATTTTCAGAGTAGGGATGCTGAACCAGTAAGTATCATGCAAATATTCCAAAATCCTAAAAATTCAAAACCCAAAATACTTCTAGTCCCAAGCATTTTTAATATGGGACTCTCAACCTGTTCTCAGTTGCCAAACTAAAAAAGATTTATTTCCTCCCTTTTCCTTACTCCCCACACCCAATCAATTACCATGCATGCCCTTTCACTCCAGTTTTCTAAATAATTTTTAAATCTACCTATTTCTTTCCATTTCCATTTCCATTACCTTAGTTTAGGCCACCATCACTTCTCATCTGCTTTCTATGACACCATTCTAGCAGGTCTCTCTGATCCTAATATTCACTCACTCACCATAATACAGCCAAGTGATTTCCCTTCTAATGTACAAATTAGATCCTGTACTTCCCAGATTAAAATTCTTTAATGACTTTGTATGCCCTCAGGATAAAATTCAATCTCCTTAATATAGTAGTCCCTATTTTTATTTTTTGGCAGCTGGCCAGTATGGGGATCCAAACTTTTGACCTTGCTGTTACTGGCACCATGCTCTCCCAAGCAAGCTAAGTGGCCAGCCTTTTATAGTAGTCTCTCTAAGATATAATCCCTCCCTACCTTTCTGACCTCATTGTTTGAGATTCTCTCCCTCCAACACTATGATCTTGACATACCAAATTACTTAGGGTTGCTAGATTGCCTACAATGTTTCACTCCTGGGCCTTTGCACATGCTTTTTTTTCTCTCTGGAATTATCTTCTCCCATTCTCGTAGTATAGGTCATGGCTTAAATATTACCTCCTCCTGGAAGCCTTCCCCAAACCCCTAGTCTTGGTTGGATGCTTTCTCCTATGTTCTCATATCACCCTCTGTAAGGACCAGTTTGTAGAGTTCTTTCCTCTCTTTCAGGAGGCTGTAAACTCCTTAGGGACAGAGACTGCTTACTTGCTGTATTCCAGTACACGGCACAAAGCATGGCACACAGTATGAGCTCATTATATGTTTACTAAGTGGATAAATGAATGAATGAACAATGGCATGGAAATGTGCTGTCACTCTGAAGGCAAAAGTGGCATTACTGGACTATCATCTTTAGATCCCATCCCATTATGCTGAATTTGACTGTCTCCAAGCACTTTCACCTGGTCACCCTTGTGACCCTGGCTCACATATAGGAAGCAGCTAAAATTGGAGTAGTGTATAACAATGAAGAGATCTGAAAAAACTGCAACTCTGAAGTGTCTGTACAACAAGAAATCAAGGAAAGTTTCCTACAGCAAGAGATGCTTAATTATATTACCGTAGCTGTCTGATCATTACTTACTAAAGAAATGTGGTTCTCTGGAGAAATAGTACTAAATTTGGCAAGAAATTTCTCAGCAGCATTTCTCTTGGCTTGTTTTTTTGATGCACCTTTTCCTAAATAAAGAAAAAGAAATGGTAGATTTAGAAAAGAAATTAGTGTCCATAGAGGATGATCAAATGTATAAAGTATTATGTCTAATCAGAGAAGAAGCTCATGTTTTTTCTTTAACAGTTATATTTCCCTATGTCTAGCTTTAATGAACCATATTTAGTTTAATTCTGACCGATTATTCAGATTTATACAAATACATTAGAATTACAGCTCCTATCTGTCAATGTCTATTTCCTGCTTATGATCTTCTGTAAACTGACAACCATGTGGAATTTCTTGCTTTAACATGAATAAGAAAGGCATTGGAGATGCTGGAATTGAAAGACACCATCAGTTATCTACTTCCATGCCTTTGTTTTACAGATTTAAAAACTGAGGGTGATTAAGTAATTTGCTTATCCTTGCAAATCAAAGACTATATCAAGAAAGGAAGCCGAGGTTCCTGCTTTTGGCTCAGTACTTTCTGTAGTGGTTCATGCTACCTCTCAAGGGTAAACAGTGCCTATAAGTTGAAACTAATATATACCTAAGGTAAAATCCCATTTTAAGCCACTTTAAAAATAACAAAAACATGCCGGCAAAGTTAACACAGGAATTCTCACTAGTACTTTTTTATATAACTGCTTTTTCTCAAAGTTTATAGTCCTTCACAACACAGAAGTTGCTATTATTAAAAAAGATCATTTCTACTTTTAGCTCACTATAATTTTTGCCTTCTAATCTCTTAAAAATCATCTCAATTTCAAATGTAATCTTTTAGTCCTATTTTCTAGAATAGCTGTTGAAACTCCAAGTTTACTATTTCTTTTTCTCTAAAATGAGTTTTAAGTCACCAATACATCAATAAAAATTAAAGTACAGAGCCAATAATTTGTCTTTCTACTAACAACCTGAAACTTAATAATAATAATAACTTATTTATACTTAAATTCAACCTTAGATAGAGATAATAGGAGTGTATCAAGTTTTTTTGCCCACAGAAATATTTGAAAAGATATTACAACAGAAATTTCTATGGTCATTCATCACCTGAAAATATTTCAAAAGTCTTTGATTATAAGAAATAAGTACCAGTTTCCATAAATGATTCTAGCCTGCAAATTGTAGTATATTCTCTCTTATGAGCAGGTCCTCCCTCCTGGGAAAGGGTATATTCAGGAAGTCTCCAGCCATGATGAATAGCCAATTCCTATAACATCAAAATAAGGCTTTAATAGTAATTTTAACTATGTCATGACTCAATCACAAAAATGATATTCTTTCTTGATTTTGATTCCATTTCTATTTATATATTTGAAAAGGATAATGATATTCTGCAATGGAAAAATGAGGGAAGATCCTATATTTCCCACATTTTATATCTTTATACCATAATACCAAAACTGAAGCAGTTTTGTGCTATGAATGGCATTCTTCCATTAAGCCAGAGTGAGCTGATATCAGAGTTCAATTAGAAAGACAGGCTGTTAAGACCCTTTTTGGGAACACTAGAGGAGACACTAGGGGCCTCACTGCCATTAGTTCCTAAAGCTATAGACTTCCAAACTCGCATCTGGCTAACTGCTGCATTTGATCAACAGCAGATGAGGAGCAGAGACATCAAACAGACTCAGACAAGGTTGAGGACAGACAGAAAAACTCATAGAGCAGGAAGAAGAGCACAAAGGACTGGGTGGGTAATGGGGAAGGGAGGGTCCAAGAGAGCACACGGATAATCTGCAAGAAGGATATTCTGCAAGCAGAAATTCAAAGCTAAATATATGTGTGTGTGTGTGCGTGCATGCGTGTGTGTGTACACACACACACACATTTTTTTTTTCCTTTGGTAGAATAGGCAATAAGTAGAATACTTCCTTTTTTTGAGTTAGGTTAGTCGATTTGGACTCTTACAAAGTCTTCTGTCTCAACAGAAGCAGAAAGGTTTGACACAAGAGTGGCAAGAAATATTCATAAAGTATAAAACACTCTACCCTGAGGTCCTGTTGATCTCAAATGAGAATTCCACAAACTGAAAGAAGATAATGTATATAGCAGAAAATCCAAAACATAAACAAATAGGAATATAATTTCAAGATAGTTTTGTCATATCTAATATCATAACTTGGAAAACAAAATATTTCATTATCTTATCTTTAAAATATTGATTCCTTGTCCTAGCCTCTGTGATATTATCAAATTATTATATCTTTTATCATTAGACAAAATGTTAAGTATGGAAAAATTGTACGACTTACCTGTAATAAACCAATAGGATTAAGCTGGTTCTTCGGTTGCTTGGAAGGGTCAGGCATTAATGGGTCAGGAACTGCAAAGCTAAACATTTTTCAAAAGTGTTATAAAACAAAATAATTTCCTGCAAATTACTAAATAAATGACAAGCATTTTCTGCTTAACCCTCTATGCCTTTGTTCTTGTCATTCCTTCTACATAGAATGTCCTTCTCTCCATCCTCTTTTATGGGACTCTGATCTATCTGTCATCTAAGGTATATCTCAAATGTCACTTCCTCTAAGAAGCCTATCCTTTCACCCCAATGGATCATAATCTTTCCCTCCTTTTAACCATTTAACATTTGGTTTGACCCTTCAAGGAAATTGTTTTACCAAAAATTACACACTCTTACAAATACAACATCCCTCACCTCCTCTCTCCCCTGTTCAGACTGTAAGTTCCCTGATGGGAGCACCTGTGTATAGCTCACCTACATAAGTTTTGTAGTGTCTTGTATGTAATATGTGCTTAATAAACATATATTTAAAGTACACTAATGTATACTACACAAAAAAGGAAGACTATCAGCCAGGAAATTTAACCTGACTGTGGGGATAATACAGATCATAAATGTTGTTTTTCATCCAGATAACTATGGAAGAGTGATCTGTTTGATCTATCATCTGCTGGGTGCAAGGATAATCCCCTAAGATTTATACGTATCCTGCATAAAATAGATGGCCTGCATGAATCTGGTTTCAGCATGTGGGAATTGTGATTAGGGAAAGAGACCAATTTCTTCTAGGTAGTCTGAAATAACTAGTTACTTGGGAGATCAGTGTCTCACATGGAATAAGCTACACTGCTACCACGTAGGCAACTGGAGAGTCATTTCTTCCATGACAGATGAGGTTTAGCTGTTGCCACTTCCTCAAGTTTCTTTTCCAACTGCCAGAATTTTAAGCTTTACATAAGCTGATGAGATGTGAGTATTCACTTACAATGCTGCATGCTGAAGCTACCCAAATAATTGTGATAAAGAAGTGAGAAGGTCTGTATTAAAGCGGGCCACTTTAGGCCTGATTACAGCTTAGTAATTCCCATATTATCCGTCAAGAAGCACAGATATATAGTAAAGATTGTTAGCTTTTTTTGTTGACAAAGTGAAGTGCCCGTGTGCAGAAAGGACACTCTGTACCCTCATTTCTACAAATGTACTCAACACTTGGGGTTGACCTTTGGGCAACACAGAAATAGCATGACCATCGCCAGTGGGAGAAGAACCCAATACTTGCTGTGCCACTTGGTGTATCCTGAAAGCTAGCATAAGTCAATTATAATGCATGACCCTAGAGAATCAAGCATTATCTTGTGAAATCCAAGGCTTGTCTTAGGCAAGTGCTTTTCTACGGGGTTGCCAATGGCTAGTTCTAAACTATGCAAAAGGTTTACAATAACTTAGGACAAGAGAGGAATACTGGACAAGAACCTAAATACACCCCTAATCCAAAATTCTTGCCTCGGCTGGGGAAAAAAACCCATCCCAAATTCCCATGGGCCTATGCTGTCAGCCATGAGCAGATAATATTAGACTGTACTTCAAACACATTTAAGTGCACTTAAGGGAAGAATCTGAAGGCATGCCATGTTCGAGTGTGCCTAGTGGAAACCAGAGGACACCACTTTATGACACATGAGATGCTCCATGACCAATACTCTTTCCAAAAGCACCTAAAGTGGTAAAAAAAATTTAATTTGGAAAGATATGTCAAGAATTAATATCCCACTTAACATTCTCTTGTATTTGGTATAAATTTTACAATAAAAGGAAATCTGTTTCCTTCTTCCAAATTGGAATTCCTAAAAGAACACTTTTAGCCGATCTTTTTCCATCTCATACCTTGTTTTCTTCAGTGTAGAAATAAGCACATCTTAATACAGAATATTAATATTTGCCACAAATACTCTGGATTTCTACTGTTGTATCCCATTCCCCCCCCCCCAAATGTAAAGTCTAGTTCACGAGAGCCTTCATTTAATAGCTAATTGCTGGACTTAATTGGATAAAGTTGTTTTTAATGGATGATGTTTTCACAAGAAAATAACATTTTAGAGCTAAGTCACTAATGTCTGTTCACCTTGCTGCTTTTGTAAGCATATTCAAATTTTTAATCCTACCTTAGCCATGATATTTTTGAGCTGCAGAATAGAAAGAAATTTAGCTCACCAAATACTTGCATTGGCTTTCAAAACGTTTATGGCAGCCTCTGCAGCTCTATGTTTCGCCAGCTTCTTACTTCTACCTTCACCTGAATTAAGGTTTAAAAAAAAAAGTCTTTAACTCCTGCAAAAATGTGTGGCTTACATAGGTGTTTTCAAAATACAAAACAAAGTCACTATGGTTGTATATACACATGCCAGTTTTAGTAAAAACATACACTACGTGTAGTTATACATGATAATAAAATATTCACCATGTGAAATTAATACATTTAAAAAACCACAGTTTTAAACGTTCTGTTTTTAATTCTATGCATACCTATATAAAAATTCTTATTTCTATGTTATATATGTTTATTACACAAAATTGTAATAAAGTAGACCATATCACACCTTCTGAGGAAATGCAACTTAGTATTTTACTCTTCCCTTGTTCCTGGAGAAAGAGGAAATTCTTCTGCAGTAAGAAGTTTCCTTTAAAGAAGACACTTACAGCAGAACAATTTTATTCTGACAGGCTGTCCTATACTGGATCAAACCCATATGCTAGGCTAAGCAGTTCTGACTACATGTTGGGTACAGTGGGGAAGGAAGGAAGAAGGTGACAACTTATGTTATATGTCTTCCATACAATCTGTATCCCTTACATGGATAGATAATGCGGGGCTGGAGATAAGACTGATATCTAAATTTTAGTAAGCAATTACCTGGTAAATTCAAACTTCTTCCTTCTGAGTTCAAACCCTCACACCCTCATGGAATAAGTTTCAAGTGTGACCATCAAGTGTCAGAGGACACACAAACCATACTTATTTATCCACTAACATAGGTATTAAGGAAAGAGCATAGAGCTAACAGAGTCCCTGGACTCAAGAGCTGGTAGCCTACTGTGGGATTTTGTCTCTTAACAGGCATCTGAAATTGGAGTGGTATGTGTTACAAGAAGCCTAAGTGCGAGCTGTAGGGGAGTGCTCAAAAGCAGCAGCTCCCCTACTCTTGGTAAGGCTTCAGAAAGGTTTCATGAAGGAAGAGATAACTAAATGGAGATCTGAAAGGTGAGTGAAAGCTAGTAAAGTGAAGAGAGCTGGGGGATTAGGAAGAGCATTCTAGGCAGAGGAAAAGAGCACCTGCGAAGCCTCAAAGGCAGCACAGAGCAGAGAGTTCTCAAGTCTAAGAGCTTTATGGAAGGAATTTTGAGATAAAGGGCTAGAGAGCTGGGAGGTAAGGGAAGAGGTACTGTAAATTTGTGCTTTTCAAATTTTAATGTGCACAGAAATTGCTTGGGAATTTTGTTAAAACTTATACTCTAATCCCATACATCTGGAGTGGGCCTGATATTCTGCATTTCCTTCAAGTGCTCAGGAGATAGCAATACTGCTGTTGTCTATACTTTAAGAAGCAAGGTTGTAAGTCATGTTAAGAAATTTGCATTTATCAGGGGTTGATAAGGAAACCAGTGAACGGACTTTAAGAACAGGAAGACAAATTAGAATGCTGGAAAGAACACTGGTTGTTGTGTGGAGAGTGGCTATCATGAGACCAGAAGACAAACGAACAGGTCTGACTACAGCTATAATGCAAATGAGAGACGACAGTGGCCTGGATGGGAAGAAGAAGCAGACAGATCCAACAGATATTTAGGAGATGGGGTTTAAAAACAGATGGACAAGATGGAAGGAGACAGGAAGGAGTCAAGAAGATGAAACCCAAATGTCTACTGAGCAACTGGGTGATTGTCATGCCTCTACAGAGAAAGCAGGGGGAATGGGTTTGACGGAACAGATGAATTCAACTTGGGACCTTGAGACTGAGGTGCCTTTGCACCATCAAAGAGAAGATGCCCAGCAAGCACAAGTTGATAGCATTGTTCTGAACTGCGCCTGGGCTGAAGGTAGAGATCTTTGAATTACTAGCCTTTTGATGGTATTTAGAAGAGCCATGGAGGCAGATAAACTTACACAGGAAGACAGGGTAGTATGAGAGGGAAAGGGGAACCATTTGAGTCCAAATGGTTGCCATAGGTTGTTAACTCCTGGTCTAAAACACACCACTAAAGTAGTAATGCAGTGTTGACCAGATGGTTCACAGGACGAAACTTCCAGCAAGCACCTATGATCACACAGACAAAAAAGCTTCAAAATTTTCTAAAAGTGGCTTCAATGAAAATAAAGGACTCCAGATTTCCAGAGAGACAAACAAATGATAACTTCAGATTACCAGATGGTGGAACAGTAGTCTTCCTACTAAATTTTTTTGTTGGCATTCTTCCAAATTAAATTTAGTATTCAACACTTTTTGTGTTTGTAATTAAATAGATACATAAAAAGTCCACTTTTAAAAAATAGCAACTTCAGTTATTTGCTCAAGCTCACAGACCAAAAAAAGTCTGAACTTTGAAACTTCATTGCTATGTGACCTTGGACATTTTACTTATAATCTCTCTGAACCTATTTCTTCATGTATAAACAGTATAAAGAAGGGGATACTATCTTATACAAAATAATTGTACAGTTTCAGGCACTAGAAGCTGCTATGCAATATAGTGTATGCGGAGCCTTCTGCCCTTCCTCATTTCGCTTAGATACAGAATCAAGAGGAGTATAATAAAGCTAAAGTGCCAAATGAGTCCATATAGAGAGAGGAGAAGCTCAGGAATTTCTGGGGTCACACCTCCTGGCATCTACTATAATCTATGACACTATGAAACTTGACAGCACCTACTGACCCGGCTATGACTGCTCCAAGAACCTTTCCCGCTTCTCCCAAATTCTTAGACGAACTCTAGGAGCATCCTAGGGTATGAGAGGAGGCTTACAGGATGTTTGGATTACTTTTCAGTTTCTGAGCTTCCGTTGTATCCGGGGAAGAGAAAATTTAAATAGAGAATCAGATAAATCTGGAAAATCCTAATGATGTAAGATAAGAGATCTCAGTTTCAGATTCTGCTCTCTGTAGGTGTCTCTGCAAAAAAGGCACCTTTCTCCTAACTGAAAAGCAACACCAAGTCTCGGTCATCGGAGCTAACTGTGCATACAGACCTGTGCAGGTTACGTCACCAACGGTTACTCTGAAGGTGAACGTTGGCACGTGTATTTGCACATCGGATCTTTCACATTCATAAACCGGGACGTTCTTGGTCTTCATGCCATATTCGTGTAATACCTGAATCGGTGTTTTCCCTGGCTTGGCTGTTACCATCTTCCCCAAACTGCAAAAACCAGAAAAAGGTGTGCTTTGTATGCCAAAGCGGAGAGGCAAGCAGAAGCATACAGAGGCCAGTTTTGACCAGCGGTGGTGGAGAAGGCGCCTTCAATCGCTGGCGGCCAGGACCAGAGCTGGCGAGGCCAGGGAACACCTGTCACCGGCTCCGCTGCAGCAGTCACCCGGCAGCGGCGAGCAGGGTGGGGGAGCTCTTTAAAGAGAGAGCTTGAATGCGGGTAGGAGGGATTCTCAGGGGAACAAGGAAGGCACCGGCTCTGCATCCTCTCAGGACCTAGCCCAAGATCCTTTTCAGGGCGCAGCGACCTCACGCCATATTTGCCCACCCCGCGCACCACCCAGGCCCACAGGAGGGGCGGGGCCCAGCCGCAGACCCCGGCCCAGCGCCGCCGAGAGAGCGCGGCCGAGCGCCCGCAGCGCCAGGAAGGGGCTTTACCCAGAATGCCGCAAGAGCCCGCGCCTCCACCCCCGTGCCCGCTGCCCATGCTCCCGGCCCTGCGGCCCCGACCGCCCAGGCGCTGACCTCAAGGTCCCGCTGTCCCCACGTTCCAGCGGCGGGGCCTCGGCGCGATGCCTACTCTGGGACATGGCGAGAAGGGGCGGCTCGGCGGCGGGAAGAAGAGCGGTGCGGAGCGACGTCCTCGCTCCCCGGGGTGGCCGTCTTCGAGACGAGCGCTCCAGCGCCGCCTCCGCCTGCGACTCCCTCTCTTCTCCCTGCTTGCGTCCCTCTTCGAAGGGGGCGAGCGGAGGCAGGTCAGCGCCGGAAGAGCCGGCTACAGACCCTCGCTGCCCTCGCTGTGGGCCCTACTCCTTGCTCTCCACCGCAGACCCCGCCTCTCTCCCAGTCCCAGCTCTTCCCAGCTCCCGCCAGTGCCCCCGCCTTTGGCTCACGCGGCTCTGGACGCCCGGTCCCGCCCCCGCGTCCCGGCTCTTCCCAGCTCCTGCCAGTGTCCCCGCCTTCGGCTCGCGGAGCAACAGGCCTCGCCCCTTTCCCTCCAGGCCCCGCCCCTTCTCCCAGCCCTGGCTCCTCCGAGCTCTCTCTTGGGTCCTCATCTTCGGCTCTCAGGGGTTTTTCGCCCCGCCCCTCCAGCCGTTGCCCGCTGTGGTAACTCAGCCTCAGGGCTGCGGTTCTGTGTTTTTAGAAGGAGGCCGTTTCGGGAGGGGCGGCTTGTTCGGGGTGGGCCCAGGGTCGGTGAGGCCTGAGCTCAGTCAGCCTTTTGGGGTGGGAGGAGGATTGAGGGCTGGGTCACTTTAAGAAAAAGATTTCAAAATTCCGAAGCAAAATTGATGGGGAGCCTCCCCGGGCCTGGCCCGAATCTTGAGAACCGCGGCATATCCGCTCCAGGGGCCTGCGGCGGGCTCTCCCGATCCCCGAGCGCTGCCTTTAGGAGCATGGGGGGACTTCCGGAGACCCTCCTCGCCCGCGGCGGGCTCCTTTGTCTTCTAGATTTTTCGTGGCGAGATGAACGCTGGGCCAGCGGATCGCAGGAAGGCACGTCAGGGTGTAAACGAAGGCGTTCAGTGCGCCGTTTCTGGAGACCGGTGTTGTCGATTATAATGGCGTTTGCCTGGGATGCGCCACCTTTGGTGGGGGTCAGACAGCGAATTGTCCTGTCACCTCTCTGGCCACTTACAGAAATACTTCCCTGTACGTACTCAGTGTTCTGGAAGATTACTTTGCACAGTGCTATTCGCACGAAAGGACATTATTGAAAATAATTAATTTTTTGGTTGCATGTGAGCCCTGGATACTTGAAAGCAAAGTGAGAAGGTGTTCAGAATCTACTCAAATTATTTCTGTTGAGGCTTGAATTAAGCCTACCCCCTTTCTATGTGTATTACCTATATGTACGAGTATACTTTTAAAAGTTCATGGAAAAATGGAATTAAAAGACAATACGACTCTTTCCATGAATTTTTTGAAGACCCCTCTCATATTGATTGCTATTCACCAATGTTAACTCTTAATATCTTTTTGGAAGGATCACATAGCCACTATTTCAAAGTGTATTAACGTCCCCATAGCACCTATGGCAATATAATATTTGAGCACTTGCAGTTGTTTCTAAAATTTACTTTTAGCCACAAAATTACTTAAAAACAGGCCAAATCTTATATAGCTCTCTTTAGAAGTTGACTGAGATAATGTTGACACAAAAAGAATAAATGCAGTAGGAAGAGAATAAACAAAAAGAGGATAAACCTATTTCAAAGAGATGTAGCCTATGTGCCCAGCTTCTGAGTAAGAAACAACTAGGTTATAGTTTATATGGTAATTTATATGTACCGTGACTTGAGTATTTTATAAAAATCTGCATACTATTGTTTCCCTGCATTCTGTTTATATTTAATATTAATTATATTTAATATTTATATTTAATATTTAAAATTTATATTTATATTTAATATTTAATTTTATTTATATTTAATATTTATATTTAATATTAAACACTTGGCTTTGAAAACATACAAGACAGATTGAATGAAATAAACAATGAACTGTATGCCATAGGGATGGAAAACAGCACTTTTTGGTTACCAAAATTGGCATAGTGGACTTGCAAAGGAATTCCCTTTTGACTAGGTGTACTGTAGATGCTATCCAGGACTACTGTTAGTGCCTAAATTGCATTGTTTCCCGTAGGACTATATGCTTCCCTTAAAGCTGACCAGTTGCTACTGGCAAATCGCTATCTACTGTGATCCTCATGAAGGATATTGGTAGTGTTTTTTAATTATTCGTTTTCTGTGTATATTTTAGTGCTGCAGACTGCCATTCCAAATTAGACTTGCTTTTAGCGTATCACTTTACTCTGTTGATCTATAATTCATTACCTGAGCACATGAGGGGAGGCAGTGTTGTGAATTGTGCACGCTAAACTACTTGGCAAAACCATGCTTTGTATTTTTAAGGTGTGTAATTAAATTTAAAACCAAGCAAGGGCTTAATTTTGTGCCTGATTTTCTTTGAAAATGGATTTGTTATTTGGGGGTTGCAGTTGATGACGTTTTGATATTAATATGTTTGCTGCTGCTACCAAGAGCTTTGTCAAGCAAGTTGGAGATGGAGGGAGATTAGTTCCAGTTCCAAGCCTCAGTGAAGCTGACAAATACCAACCTCTAAGTCTGGTGGTAAAAAAGAAGCGGTGCTTTCTGTTTCCTAGATATAAATTTACCTCAACACCTTTTACACTGAAAGATATTCTCCTAGGAGACAGAGAAATTTCAGCTGGTAAGTTTAAATGTTTGGGAGTGACAACCCATTCAGCTGTGTGTTTAGTAACCTAAACGTAAGTTGTATGTACTACTTGCATTAGTAATACATATTTTCACTGGTAAAAGCAACTTTTATTATGATAATAGTAATCATATTATTAAGATTAACAATGCCTAAAGTTTATTTAGTATCAAATCTTTTATTGATTGAATAATTTTCAAATCTATCAATTATTTTATAAGTTCTAACTAAATCAACTTAGAATATAACATAATAATACATTTCTTCATCTATAAAATGGGATATTATTTGGGCTTACTTCTCTCAGGTGGTCAAATTAGATGAAAGTAATTTGTACTTATTTTTTATGATTCAGTTATAATTGGTAAACTGAAATGTATTTTAAACTAGATTATAAAAGACATTTTGAGAAGTTACTGCTTATACACACTTGTTTTTCTTTCAGCCACCTAGTGAATCTTGATGGCTCAACAGAGAATTTGAGTTCATTTTAAGTATTCTGGCTACTTATTTCTTTTTGTTATAAAGTTAATTGAGTTGCTATTTTTTATCTTGGTTTGAAATGTCTTTCTCTGACATTTGGGTAGTTGAGTCTTGTATTGTAAATTAACATGTTACTATGTATAATCTACATAAGATGAATGTGAGACATTGAAAATATACTAAATTCCTTCTTGTAAAGGTATTTCATCCTATCAATTACTGAATTATGAAGATGAATCAGATGTTTCACTCTACGGAAGGCGAGGCAATCATATTGTAAATGATGTTGGCATTAACATTATTGGATCAGATTCCATTGCAGTAAAAGCGTCATTTGGTGTAGTAACCAAACATGAAGTGGAGGTATCAACATTACTCAAAGAAATTTCTACACGGTCAGTATAGTAATTCTAATATACTTCAGGGTTTTCATTAAATGTTTTAACTATGTAAACTTCATTACAAGGAATGCTGAAAACATTCAGGTTGTAATTTACTAGCGTAATTTGTTTGATTTGTTTGAAATACTACAAATTAGTAGTATTAGTAGTGTCCAAACTTTGGATAAAGGTAGATATCCAAATCATTTAAAGTTTTTTTCTCCCACTATCATGGAGTTAATTAAACAAAATTTTAAATTTTCCACAAAATCACTTCAGCTCTGCACAAATTATCTGCTAAATTATTAGATTGAAATAATACAGGAATCAGTCCACAACAAATATACTGAGAGACCCCTCCAATAGACCCTCAACAGACAGAATAAAACATTCTATATAAGATTATTGAATTTCTTTTGAGTTCATTTTCTTATTTGTATTAGGGTTGCCTTGATTTACTTTTAGTTAAGGTGGACCTTGAATGAATAACAAACGATAGCAAAATATGTGCTTGATTATATGCAAGTAGATGTTAAAGAGTCTTGTGAATATATCTTCTTTATTTTAGAAAAATTAACTTTGACCACAGCTTGGTACGTCAGTCAAGGAGCAGCAGAAAGGCAGTATTGTGTGTGGTCATGGAGAGCATTCGAACCACACGACAGTGTTCACTGTCTGTGCACGCTGGAATTCGTGGGGAAGCAATGCGGGTAAACAGCACTCATTAAGCTTCTCTTACTAAAACATTGCCGTAGGATTTTTGAAAAGTACTCAGTTTCTAATGAGACTGTGTATTTTGTCAAATGTGGAGATGAAAGACCTGCAATTGTATAGGATTTTGCCCAATAATGGCTTTGTTTCAGAATACGAGAAACAATCCAAGAAAACATGGATTCTGTACATGTGTAATATAATGCTATCAAAACACTAATTCTTGGGAACTAATGTGCATATTAGAGTCCCTTCTATTACTATTTAAGTGCTGTTTTAAGAATAAAAATTGAGCACTAAAGTTGAATTCTTTGATTTTATTTTTAAGTGATATAGTACATACATTGGATTTTTAAAAGTTGAATTTATTTTATATTAAAATAATTTTTCTGAATTAATATTATCAATGGCCAAACATGCTTCATTCAATTTTAGATCTTTTAAATATATTAGAAAATTTTTGTGTTTAACTTTCAGCTCAATTATGGTATTGTTTATCCTTGTTATTCAGTGACACCCAATAATTACTTGATTGGATTAAAACCAATTGTTAGAAAGTTAGGGTTTAATGATAATCTTTTCAAGTCATTGCAAGTAAAGGTTCTGTTCAGTACCCATATTCAGCTGTCTGTCAAATTTTTATTTACCTTGGATCATTTTGGGGGCACAAACATTTGCTTAATTGTTGGTGACTGCTTTGGAAAGCTGCCGAAAGCTCTGGGGGCTTTGGAACAGTAGACAGCCTAGGCTGAAAACTGACTCTAGCACTTATACACAGCTGCTTTCCAAGATTTGTAGTAGAAAGAAAAAGTCTTCTACTCCAGAGAGCATTACCGTTATGGTAGCACTAATCTTTGGTTCCAATGCCAAAGTAAGTGAAAAAGCGGAGAAGTATTTTCTAATATAGACCATGAGTCCCCATTGGACCACTTGGATCTCTGCTATAAACAGTTAACTCAAGCAGGATAATTCTTTACTTGTAGAGGTTTTTTTTGTTTTGTTTTGTTTTGTTTTTGATAGGATTGTAGGAGATGTTTTATTTCACCAGAAAGCTATTCTTACATGTTATGCTCCTCAATAATATTATTTTATTTATTTATTTAATATAGTTTCATTTTATGGATGAACAGAATCCCAGGGGAAGGGACAAAGCTATTGTTTTTCCAGCACACACAACCATAGCTTTCAGTGTTTTTGAACTTTTCATTTACCTGGATGGTGCCTTTGGTGAGTGAATGATCTACATGAAACACAAATGATTGTATTTTTAAGGAGAATTTAATAGGAAATCTCTCTCTCTCTCTCTCTCTGTCTCTCTCTCTCTCTCACACACACACACACACACATACACACAAACACACACACATTGTTTAATAATTATAGAAGAGGGATGCTCTCAGCTCTGTCAATCTTATGCTTGGGAGAAGTAGCTGGGAAGGGCCCTCTCTTCCCTCCTTACCCAGTACCTCTTTTCTGCTTCTTGGTGAAGGCTATAGACTCACAACCACCCAACTTATACAGATAAGAGCTAAAATGCAATCCACTGACAGAGTATTGATTAACTTTGGGGAGATGATAAATGACCTTCTGATAGGTAGTTTTTGAAGGTGGCAAATAGAGGAAGGAGTAGGTAGACAGTAAGGTGCCTGAAGTATCAGGGCACCCAAACCAGGGCACCCAATGACAACTTTTCTTACTTGAGTTTTACTTATTGTAGACCCAGATTCTCCACTGCACTCCCCCTAAAACATAACTTGAGAAGTACGAAGACTTTCTCCAAAATTGCCATCTGGTATAATACCTCATTGCAACTCACTTTAGATTTCTAAATTTCACAGTTATTTAAGATTAGGTGGCTAACTAGAACAAGTCTAGGTGTAGCCCAAAGAACTAGGCAATGGAACTTCCTACCTGTGGTAATTTATAAACATTTTTTAGGCCTGTTTTTGTTCATTTCTGCAGTTTTATGAGAGGAGGCAATAGGTAGCCTAGACACAAAACAAAACTATATGCTAAGTAAATTCTATTTGGAACACACTAGGCAGAAGTTTTTACAGTTATATTTATTGGGAGGAGGATAAACTGATATAGCTATCAAAATTTAAAATGTATATGCTTTGGCCTTATATTTCTAGGAATTTATCCTACAGATATACTCACACATGTGTGAAATGATATGGGTACAAAAATATTCAATTGCTAATAGCAAAAGATTGGAAACAACCTTAAGGGGACTTGTTAAATAATGGTACATCCATACAACGGAATACTATGAAACCATTAAGAATGAGGTGGCTCTACAGATCTTGACATGGAATAATCTCTAAGAAATATTTTAAAGAAATGTGTGTAGTATGTAGCTGGGCCTAAAGAATTTTATATACATACACACATACACACACACATACATACATATGTATGCCTTTTTGCTTGTAAAATACATGAAGTATTTCTGGAAGCATTTACAAGAAACTTTATAGTGTCTCTAGGGTGGAAGATTGTTACTGGGTTCAGGGTGGGCTAGTAACTTGTCACTGTATCCCCTTTTTGTACTCTTTTGTTCCATGTGAGTGTTACCCTTTCTTAAAATGTGAAAAATTTAATTTAAAAAAATATGAATGGCATATACCAGAATTCACCATCCCCATAAATCACCCAAGAAAATATGAGTTGTTCGAGTTATAACATCTTCTAAAATTTTTTTTGTAGACCTTTGTGTCACTTCAGTGTCAAAAGGAGGATTTGAAAAGGAAGAAACGGCAACATTTGCACTGTTCTACAGATTGAGAAATATTATATTTGAAAGAAGTATGTCAATTGAAGAGTATCTTCAATATATATATTTTTTCTTCCTGGATTAACACATGAGGTTATCTATTCAATAATCCTATCTGATAAGGAAAAATTTTAAATTAAAAGCCAATTCACTTTACAACTGATGGTTCAGATTCACATATTTATAAATGTAATTTGGGTTATATATTTTTTATTTTGACTTCTAACACATTTCTGTTTTTGTCATTTTAGATAGAAGAGTGATGGATGCCATTTCTCGTTCCCAGCTTTACTTGGATGATCTTTTTTCTGACTATGACAAACCTCTCAGCATGACTGATATTTCACTCAAAGAAGGGACTCATATCCGAGTTAACTTACTTAATCACAACATTCCAAAAGGGCCTTGCATACTCTGTGGAATGGGGAACTTTAAAAGGGAAACGGTTTATGGGTGCTTTCAGTGTTCTGTCGATGGACAGAAGTATGTGAGACTTCATGCTGTTCCTTGTTTTGATATCTGGCACAAGAGAATGAAATAAAATGAAAAAAGTGAACATACCTTGCTGGTGTTTTAGGTGTAGTTCTGCCACAAACTTTACCTAAATTATCTAGGATTACTTTGATGAATTAAAAAAGGGAGAAGAAAAAGAAATTAACCTTTCGTGGCATCATTTTCTCCATCTATAAGGTGGAGATGATGACAATAGTGTCTACCTCATACATTGTCATGAAGATTATTAACAATGTTTATATCAAAAAAGTTTTAAATATAAAATTCAGAATGTAGATATTCCTTCATAAATTTGCCAGTCACTTTAGAATCATTTTTGGTATTTAGTCTATTATTTTAGATAACTTTTATATAATAAAGAGGTTTTTCTAAATATTCATTTTTAATCAACTTTTAATTCAGCATTTAAGAATGACGGGAGTACACAAGTGGCAACTTTATGGTGGTTTAACTACCGCCTTAGGTCTGGTAAAATGAGAAAAGATGTGTTAATAATTTAATGTAATCCTAAATGTTTAATTGCAGTATCAAGTTAAAAGCACTGAGCTCAGTGTAGGGGTTTTGCGTACACAGTTAATGGGGTGACAGTAGTGAAGGGCTGCCATTCTGTGACGTACATATGCTTGCTAGTTTTGTCTTCATAAAACTCACTACTGTCGTTTTAAAGCTGAAGCAGATAGGATTTCTTTTCTTCTTTAGAAATGTTTAAAACACTTATTTAGTCTGAAAGACCTTTTTCATCTACTCTAAAACATCTGAATTTTTCATATACAAACAACCTAACCTAAATTATTAATTTACTATCCACTTTTATTAATTGCAAAAATAATGTTAAAATTCTAGAACTCAAAATATAGTCACAGCACTTACTGCTAGGTATTTTCATATGAAGACATAAAGCAATCGTATAGATATAAAATACCTATACACTATATGAGTATGAGGAACGAGTAAAATTTTTAAAATTATTTAAATGTGAAAAAGTTTTTGATTAAACATTCTGCCTACTCATTTAACATCATCTGTAATTTTTTTAAAATAAAAGTTTGGTCAAGGGTTTGGATTCCCCTACTGGCCAGCTGCCAAAAAAAAAAAAAAAAAAAAAAAATATATATATATATATATATGTATAAGCTTAAAAATACTTTATATGAAAAACAGTGGGAAAGGTTAGAATTACAAAGTTTAAATTATAAGATACTTTCCATATATATTTTCTTTAACTGAAATCAAACACTAGTATTGATCAAAAAAGGCTCTAGTGACTTTAAATATGGACACAAAGAATGGGGACAGTTTTCAAACCAAAATATAAGAATTTGAATTATCCAGTTTTACTTCAACTGAGGTTTTTCTGAGGGAAGTAAAGGGATAAAAAGCTGATGATAAGCAAGTGAGAAAGTGTTAGAAAATAAAGTATAGAAATGAATACTGGGAAGAAAAGATAGTAAAGGTTTTTGTTTTATGAAGTGTCAAATTTTGTGCTATGCAAATGTGGTATTTACTAAGCTGGCAGGTTTTTTTGTGTTCCCCTATACTTTTAAAATAGAATTTCTGACACTACAGCTAAAGAGGTTAAAAGATGAATAATGGTTTGGAAGAGCAAGTTTCAGAAAATAGAAGCAGCTTTGTTTTGAATTCACTTTTTTTGAACAGAACTATTTACTGACTGACCATACTTTCCTACATATGTATTATGCAAAACCTTTTATGTTCCAATAAATATGTGCCCTTTCTCTGGGACCAATGTAATCTTCTACAGAATCTCTTACTTATTATTCTCAGAAAGTCAGATCACGTCATGATTTGACCATGACAAAAACCTGCCATATTATTGTATATCCTCATTTACAGCAAAAATAAATTTTACACATTAACCAAAATTTAATGGCCTACCAGTTTGTAATAATCATTATTAATGATAAGAATCATCATTAATGATAAGAATGTTGTGAAATGAAATGATATAAGGAAAGTGATATCTAGAGAAATGGAACTGGAAACTAAGAAATTCCATGGCATCAATTTACTATCAAGACAAAAGGTTACAGGTGGTAGATATCTTATAAAGGCCTACGAGAAGGAGGAGTAGAACATTTATAATAATGTCTGAAGAAATACAAGACCCAGAGTAGTATAGACTTTATGCCTACTATAACAGGCAAAAAGTCTTTGGTCTGGTCAAATATCTTTAATATTCCCCATTGAAACAAATACCCAAGCTTGTACCAAAAAAGAAAAGAGACTGTATTGAGGTTCTTTGTTGGACAGAGATATACAACTAATATCTTCTTGCATGCATACCATAGAAAGACTTCAGTGCTATGATTTTTATAACCTACTATTCATAATGTTCTGAAATGTATAAAGAAACGTTAATTCCTGGGACCCTAGTGAATATTTTAAAAATATAGGGCATTTTAACATAAAATATTAAAAATTTTATATTTACAAATTTATATATGCTGTTAAGGTTAGAGTTGGGAAGAGCTTGCAGGTTTTGACATACAAGTCTTATATCCTGAAGGGGGAAAACTGTCCACTAGGACACAGAGGTCTATTTCATGGTGCTGCAATTTGTGTTCACAGAATAAAGCAACAGGAAACACAATCATACCTTTCCTGAAAGTTAAACTTGCAGAGTCTCACATTTATTATACCAAAATCACATGTATTGAGGGGATCAAAATATCTTCTCATGGGGGAAAAACAGAAAATACAACTTGGAGAAAAATAACTTTGTTTTATATATCAACTACGGAAAGCAGCTCAAAAAATGTAGGAAAAATATGCTATAGTTCATCATGTTGGTATACATTGTATTCCCTGGGAGAAATGAAGCCATCACCATCATGGTCATTCTTCTTAAAAATATCTTCTAAAACTGCATTCTGATATGACTTGTCACGTGGCTTCTCATCTTTTTCATATTCTTTTTTCAAGTAATGACTTATCTAAGAGGGCCAAAATAACATTTCTTTAATAAAAATGTATTACAATTTCTAGTAAACTATGTTTACATAGTGTAACTCATATCCAAGACTACTTATATTAAGAGATAAAAAATTTTAAAAAGCTATTTGAAATTTTTTTTTAAACTTTGAAGCAATTTTCTGAAGAGAAACAAAACAGGTCTTCAAATTTTCTGAAGAGAAACAAAACAGGCCTTCAAATTAGCTTAATAGATGGGTTAGTGGTACATATTCAAAGACTAACATTTGAATTTTTTTGGAACTCTGTGCTTTCCAATAATCTACACTGTTCACATTACCAAAGAAAATCACTCTTAAGGATTTCCATCAGTGAACAAAATCCAAAATTGGCATTTCTATAATCTCTAAAACTAATGACTATGTTTATAATCAATAAAATCCAACTATGGGTTTTGACATAAAATGTAATATTCTTAAATTTTCTATGCTTCTATAGCTCTTCCCCAAATCTACATAACTATGAAAATCTCTCTAATAAAAATGTCAAATAACAGATACTCTGAAGTATGTCCTGTTTCTAGTTTCTATATATAATACGAAATTTCTCTATGCAAACAATATGGTAGCCACTCACCATGTGAGTACTGAGCACTTGAAATGTGGCTAGATCAAACTGACATGTTATTGTAAATGTAAAATACACAAGCAGATTTTGAAGACAATAAAAAAGTATATCTCACTGATAATTTTTATCTTCATTTCATGTTGACATGGTATTATTTTGGATATACTGAGTTAAGATATATCTTAAAATTAATCTCACCTATATCTTTCTACTTTTAAAGATATAGCTACTAAAAGTTTTAAAATTATGTATGTGACTCAACTATCTTTTTATTGGAAAGTGCTAATCTGTATAATAACTAAAGAAAGCAATGCACAAATGACCTGGAGATAATGTTCAGCAAGGCCAGGGCATTTTAGAGGCAGGAGTATTTTTTGTTGAACCTGAGAGGTTTTTAGCAATCCCTATCCCAAGTTCACCCATCATGAGTAGACTTTATTTTAGAACCATCAATGGACCTTAATGAAGGATATATCAACTGTTTTCAAATGCGACTTTGGTCCTATTTGAGGGAGATGCATTTTTTCTTCCAAGACTTAGCAATCCTATGTAGGTATACAGAATTTTAAATAGGCTTAAATATTCCTGTTGTGGAAAAAATAGGAAAATGGTCAGGGCCCCTCAGATGTTCAGAATCTTGCCGAGCAGTTGCTGTAAATATCCTCAGGTGTTCCTTGTTGCTACTTAATGTAATTGCCTATGGGCACCCAGGTGCCCAGGGTTATGGACTTAAGTATAAAAGACTAACAGCTCTGATCCACAGTGCTTCTCAGAACTCTCATAGAAGCCATTAGGAGAGTTGCTCCTAGATGTGAATAAAGCCCACTCATTTTTCTATACCCACGGCTCCCAGGACCCTTTTTTTCTATTACCTAGCTCACAGACCTGCATGTGGAGAGCTTGTGACCCAGTCTGTGCAACAGACTAGAGGGGTCTGTAAGCCCTAGCTTTACAATTCCCCAGTTTCTAAGTTAGTAAATTATCTTTTCATAACCAGTATTGCTGATGCTCAAGATCTACCCCTTTTCCAGTACACTGTAGTACAGAGGTACAAAAAGGCAGTAGATAAGAACATGACCTTAATTTTGGGATTCCACACTATTTCCACTTTGTAATTTAATAAAAAACTATTTCTCCCTACCTCCCCAAATTATTCATACTGATGAAATAGTTTTCTAAATCTTTCTGATATTGAAGGAAGGAAGTTTCTTTTAGTTCATATTTCAAATTCAGGGTTGGCCATGTACTGGCTGTGTGGTTTTGGACAAATTATTTAACCTCTCTGAACACAGTTTTGTCATCCATAAGATGAGGAAAATAAGTAGGATTGATGTGAGGATCAGAGTAATGTTCAAGGGTGGCAATAAAAGATGACTATTCAATTGTGTGAAAATCACTCTCATCCATCTGGTAATAATACAGCTGATACCTGATAGACATCTGGGGAAACTGTAGCTAAGTTGGTCACTATTTTGGATTTTCCCTACTTTTATTTTCCAGAAAAGAACTGAAGATCCCTTACTGTCTACTGGAATATTCATACTGCAGAATGCACCTCTTGGTGTGCCTATGATAGTGAATGGTCTGCGTGTATAGGCTGAGCTCTTGGGTACTGTGTGAATTCATCTGCAGCTGCTATTCACTCTAAGGTGATAAGGCGTCAACAGAGAAGTACACACTGGGAACAGTTTGCCACCCCTGTAACTGTCCTTCTGCTTAAGGGTGTTCCCTTCTCCCTCTTCCATTGTTAGCCAATCAAGGTGCTTCAGGGGAAAGTCCTTACTAATATCCTGGAGGAGGAAGTGGAATTGGGTAGGAAAAGGACTGGAGAAAAAGAAAAAGGAACAGAGCAAAAGGACTTACTCTTATCACTTGAAATCAACCTGGTTACCTTTTACTACTTACTTAGGTACTAGTTATGCATTATGAACTGCCTCCAAACAAGAGGGGAAGACAACTGGGTTACTCATTTTAAGCAAGAGTATAGTCAGTGGGACTAAGTAAGGCAATAGACTTCAGTAAAATAAGCATTAGCCCTGAAGCATTCATGATGGAAATTCCCTTGAAAGAGAAAGTAAGGGCCCAATGTTAAGAGCACAGTAGTGAAGTCAGATTGCCTAGGTGCAATCCTGGTTTCACCTCTTGCAGCTGTGGGATTTTTGGCTAGTTACATAACCTGTCTGAGCATCATTTTCCCCTAAAGTGGAGATGATGGCAATAGTGTCAACCTCATACACCGTCATTAAGATTAGATAAGTTCACACACTTATGTGCTTATAATAGTATCTGGTACCAGGAAAGTATAAAAAAATATTTATTATTATTCTTACAAGATCATTATTAATGCCTCAATTCACACGTAAGAGTGAAATACAGAAGCTAGGTAGCTGAACTCCTGGCTCCTGATTACCATCTTTCTAGCCCACACAACTCAAATTCTTGCTAGCTCTTTTCATAATCCCATGTAATCTTCACAATCCTATGAGGTGGGAATTATCTGCCCTGTTACAAATTCTTAGTGCTGCTTGAAAAAGAGATCCATTCCTGTAGTCTAGAAACTGGAAGAGCCATGTACAGATGAGTAGTTTAACATTTTAATGACCTACTGCAGGGAGCAATTGAACAAGTTGAGTCACATATAAGTTTTATATTGGAAAAGTGTATTTCCTTTTCAGAGCTTAGATTTTTAAGTAACCAGCTATGTAAAAGCAGTGATCAGAGCCCATGCTAACTAGAACTAAAAATTAATAGTTGTAACACAGTGGTATTTAAATCGTAATGAAAAAATTAGACTCTCCACATGAAATTTGTTTGAATTACCTCAGTTTTAGAGAGTAGCCTGTCATTATCCATGTCTATCTGTTTAAATGTTTCAATGCTCCGTGGTCCTTTGGTCACTGCATAAAGTTCAATCTCAAAAATCAGTGTTGCATTAGGTGGAATCTTTCCTTCTGCAAAGGGTATAAATTTTAACAGTTTAACTTACATAAAGGTACAGTTCAAATGTTTATTTGCCCACAGCTGTAACAGTATTACCATGGTACTATTTCATATTTATAAGAACTGCTTCTAAATACCAGTATATTCCCAGGGTCTTACACGATGCCTGATCTATTATAGGTACTCAAAAATTTGCTGAATGAATGACCCACATCTTTCATTATAAAAATAGCTAAGTTTGTCCTTTAAAGGAAATACCAATTTCTTTAAGTGGACAAGTTTTGCTAGCATATTTATATAATCCAAAGAGAAAAGAGTTTGCAAGTTATGGCCAAAAGAAGAAGTGGATCAGTAATTTCCAAAGCCAGGACACAGAAAAATCTACCACGCGTCATGTGACTAATGTGAAAGTCCTAACCTAATGTACCACATATTATTTAACCTTAAAATAAAAGAGCTAGAAATCGATTCAGTGATCATTTATACAAAAGCCATTTATATTCTGTCCAGTTATAATCTCCATATGACAGAAAAATAACTTCTCCTGACAATAAAAACAAATTCAAAACATATTAAATATCTTAAGAAAAAAATATCACAGATACATAGTAAGTTTCTGAACAATTTTACTATAAACAGAAAATATTGCCAATTAGTTCTTTCTCTTGCAAAAAAAGTATAAAAAGAGAAAACTGCATTTGTTATGGAGTTACTTATATAGAGAGGAGAGCATCGAACAAGAAGTTAATGTAAAGAATCTATACATACCACATATATAGTTAATTAAAGCACTAAAAAGTCACATGCATTTCAAGACATGCAGGGGTGCTCTGTGACATGAGGCAAGAATATTTCGCAGAGAAAAGACTTCTTCAAGTACTACCTAGAATAAAGTTATAGCTAACGTTAGGTCTCAATAACACACTTAAAAAACTTATTTAATCAAGAGGTTGGTTGGTTGTTAAACAGTTACTTATGTTCTACAACCACAACTTTTAAAATAATCTAATCCAAGTGAACACACTTTTTGGCCTCAGTTTCTTTACATGTAAAATGAAGGTGCTGGTGGTGTTACTAGTGAGATTCATCATTTTTTATGTTTATTGGAGACACCTAAAACTGAATAGGAGCTAACTTCTTTGAGTCAAACTTGTACATCTCTGCAACTAAGGTCTGGTTTATTAATAGCTTAGGCAGCCTGAGTAGTCATTCATACCTAAGCATAAATTAGTTTACGAAAAGGATAAACTAAGTAGCCATTTGCCAGAGGGTAATGGGCCCAGGATGGGAACCTGTTGATGAGGGATATGGGTACTCTTGGCAGACAGGAGAGTGAGTGGGTGGTCTGGTGGTAGGCTGAATGTGGAGGCATGTGATGAGACCACCTAAGAGAAAGGGAAACTCTGAAGATGAGGTAAAAAAGATTGAAAGGGAAACTTCGCCTATGTCATTTTGCCTAGAAGTGGCCTCAACTTATGACAATACTTTTAGGACAAGTATTGCATTCAACTTAATTGATCTTCAAATTTCCTTCTCTTTCTCCCAGATTCCTCTACAAATAAAAACAGGATATACAAATTATAGTACCATGGAAGCTATTTTAATGGGATCAAATGACTGGCAAAAAGCATTGAAAATGAAGCCATAGTTATCCGGAACTGTCTCTTTATGAGTTTTAAGTCTGACTTGCAGCACTGACCTCCCATGCTCTCATTTTTGTAAGAAAGAATAGATGAGGGAATTACTATACTTAATAATTAAGCCTACAACCTCAAAGAATGCATGCCATTTCCATGAAATATTTGGGAGCAATTCCAATATCTTGTCATAGAAAATCTTTAATTATATACTAAATATTTTAAGTAGGAAGAGTTAGCAGGGGCTCTTGACAGAGTGAGGAGGTGAAGATTCTTTCTGTATAGCTTTTATGCAGCAAAGGAAACAAGGACCTCACTGAGGATAAAAGGTGGAACCAGTCCCTCTGGCAGGTTGCCCATCCCCACCCCCTTCTTCTTATAATTTCCCTCTTTATTCTGCTACACTTAATTTTAATGATTTTTCAAAAATCAAATTTTGGGAAAATTAATTCATGCACATGATAAAAAATTCAAACAGTACAAAATATTAGAATGAGAAAAAATCTCACCCTTGACCCTCAGGCTTCCTTCCCTGGAACGCTTAATGTCATTAAATGACTGCATGTCCTACCATGTACAGTCTGTGTAGACACATGCACATGTGAAATTCCCTCTCTAAAATGCAAGCTCCTTGAGGACGAGGATAAGGAGTAGTCTAGAAAACAGTTTGGTACTGATGCTCAATACATATTAATTGCAAGAATATATTCTAACCCACTTTATTTTTTAACACATTAATACATATGGCTCTACTTCATTCTTTTTACCGGCTGCACAGTATCCTATTGTATGTATATATCATAGTTTATTGAATTAATTTCCTACTGATAGATACTCAGGTAATAAATGTTCTTTTACATATACCTTTGTGCACATTCCAGGAAACGGAACTACTGGGTCAAAAGATGTGTGCATTTTTACTTTTGATAGAAATTGCTTGAGTGAGGGCTGGTCTGTGGTTCACTTGGGAGAGTGTGGTGCTGATAATACCAAGGCCACGGGTTCGGATCCCTATATAGGGATGGCCAGTTAGTTCACTTGGGTGAGTGTGGTGCTGACAACACCAAGGCAAGGGTTAAGATCCCCTTACCGGTCATCTTATTTTTAAAAAAAAAAAAAAAAAGAAGAAAGAAATTGCTTGAGTGGTTGAATGATTCACATTCCCAGCAATAATACATGAGACTGCTGGTTTTTCCACGCCTTTGCCAACTTTTTTTAATCATTGCTAATCGGATGCGTGAAAAATGGTGTCTCATTTTTGTTTTAACTTCCCTTTCTTTAATTATGAATATTAAGTATTCTCAGAGATTTAAAGGCCATTAGTATTTTGTTGTTAGGAGGCCGTTTGTTTATGAATTCTAGGGATAGATCATTTTTATTATTGGTTAGTAAGTCTTCATTTATACATGTTGCACGTATTTCCCATTTATCTGCTTTACCTAAGTTTTTAGATATTCTTGCTCTAGGATTTTAAAAAAAGGCAAGATATTGAAAGAATAAGTTCATTTCTTCCACATTTCAAGGCTTTTCCTGTAGTGGAGTAATAGTGACTGACAGCTTTTTATATCTCATACATGCCATTTACACTGTTCCAGTGCTGTCCTTTTACTCTAAAATATGTTCCAGTTTCCCACGTTTTATGAATTTAATTGTTTACCAGAGATCCGTGTTATAAACATTTAATAATAATATAACATATACTAAAAACAAATACAAATGCCTAAGGTGAAACTTATAGAATATACACAATCATTAAGAGTGTTAACACTATGTAGGGGATAGAACTGTGGCCAGAGATCTACATTACAACAATATCTTATTTTCTTTATAAGTAAAAAGAGGGGAATGACTGAACCAGATTTAGTGAAAGTTTGTTGGGCCTTATGTAGTTTTGTGATTATTTCCTTAATTAAAAAAAAATTTTTTTTTGAGTGCTATTTTTGTTTTTATTTTTAATTGTGGCAAAATACCCATAAAATTTACCATCTTGGGTCGGCCTGTGGCTCACTTGGGAGAGTGTGGTGCTGACAACACCAAGTCAAGGGTTAAGATCCCTTTACCGGTCATCTTTTTAAAAAAATATAAAAAGTTAAAAAATAAAATAAAATTTACCATCTTAGTTATTTTTTTTTTTGTCTTTTTTGTGACCAGCACTCAGCCAGTGAGTGCACCAGCCATTCCTAGATAGGATCCGAACACGCAGCGGGAGCGGGAGCGTCGCCGTGCTCCCAGCGCGGCACTCTCCCAAGTGCGCCCCGGGCTCGGCCCAGTTATTTTTAAGGGTACTGTTAAGTACTGCAAAGTACATTCACATTGCTGTGCAACCAATCTCTATAACTTTTCATCTTGCAAAACTGAAATTCTATATCCATTGAACAATACCTCCCTAGGTCCCCCTCCCTTAAGCCTTCAGCAACCACCCTTCAACTTTTTGCCTTTATTAATCTGACTACTCTAGGTACCTCATATAAGTGGAATCATACAGTATTTGTCCTTTTGTGACTAGCTTATTTCACATAGCCTAATGTCCTCAAGGTTCATCTGTGTTGTAGCATGTGTCAGAATTACCTTTCTTTTTTTTTTCAAGGTTGAATAATGTCCCATTGTATGGCTATAACAATTTTGTTTATCCATATTTTGTTTTGTACCACATTTTGTTTATCCATACTTCTGTCTATGGACACTTGGGTTACTTCCACCTTTTGGCTATTGTGAATAACGCTGCTATGAATGTGGGTGTATAAATATCTCTTTAAGATTCTGCTTTCAATTCTTTTGGATAATCACCCAGAAGTCTATGAGTTATTTTAAATATAACTAAAAAGAGAAATTAAAATTAAACACTTTACCATAGCCTTCCTTTCCATATGCAAATGAAGGGGGTATAATCACTTTTCGCTTTTCTCCAGGGCACATATCCATCATAGCAACCTCTAGGCCTTTTATGACTTGGCCAACACCAAGAACAAACCATTTGGGGTGGCCTTCATTTTGTGTCCGGCTATAATAAAAAAAACAATACTTAGGTAAGCTGATTTCAAGAAATCAAACTCTAAAACACAGCTGGGCATTTAGTGATAATGTAAAGTTGGAGTCCTTTCCAACCATCTTTTTTCCCATATTAGCAGTCTTTGTGAACACCCTGGTGAGATGTTTGGCTCAAACTTCCCTATAATTGCCAGAAAGAGGTATGATTTGCCCAAAGCTAGTCATTAGGAGTCATCTCATTTTCTTTTTTACTGTCATCTTTACAAAAACTATTCAACAGTTAACTTTTTAATGAGTCGCCCCTAACTAGCTGCCTGGCATGTACCAATAACTCACTTCTCTGGGTTTGTTCTAAAAAATTATGGGGCAGGTTTTGTCTCAAAAAGTCATTTAAATGGTAATTTAAAATTGTATCTTCTTAAATGTGTCTATTTTCTTCTAAATGGGAAGAACTAACTTTCCCCAATCCTATCTCTACAGGGTAATAACAGCACAGATGAAGACATTCTCCCTCTGAATAATAAACCATCAATTAAATCACAGTGGGCAGCCTGTGGGATGAGAGAGCAGTCTAGAGGTCACAGGGCCAGCAGAAGTCACAAGGAAAGTTGCTGTTGTAGTGGCTTTTTGATACAGCTAGAAAGTGGCCCCCAACCTGTAAAAATCGTGCTTCAGATGGCCAATATAGAATCTCTTTAATTATCCTATGCAATCCTTTAATTATGCTATAGACTCTTGGCAAAGGAAAAGCGTGAACATCCTACAGGTAGTACCTTGATTCAGGTCTAGAGGTCCCAGGGATAGTGGTGATGGGGGTATGTGTGGATGTAGCATACTTTTGGTAAATTCTGGGGCCAATACTTTCAACAATTTAAAAACTAATACTCAGTTGATTAGGCAACTATTGCCATCTAATCTGATTTTTTTCCTGTGAGTAAAAGGCTCAACTCTTAAACAAAAACCCAAAGCAACAAACAAAACCACCAGCCAGTTAGGCTTCCGGTTGGTGGAGGGAGGCAAGATTTCAGCGTCAATGGGAGGCGGGAGCACTTCGTACCATTTCCTACCTGCAGTAGAATTTCGAGCCGTCTTGAGCCAAGTAGCCATCGTAATGGGCATTTAGCAGGTCTCCCTTCTTGCTTGTCTTAGAGCAGTTTTCCGGACGATGCAAAACTTCTATTTTCACTTCCTCTGTGCTCTCCTCTTCCTTTTGTGTCTGAGCAGCAAAAAGGCCCCACAGATAAAAGAAAACGACTAATCTGAATAAGAACTGCATGGCTCCCGGAGTCTGCCCCAAAGAACCGCGCGGGTGGCCTGCCCTGCAGCGGAGTTCCGACGCGTGGCAGGTATTGTCCAACGTCACAAAGGGCCGGGGCGGGTCTATGCGCGGCCTCGCCCCCTCCCCCTCCAGCGGCGCTCGCCGCGGCCTTTTTGCCAGTCTGGGGTCCGGCGTGTGTTCGTCTGGTACTGGGCACTCAGGCTGGCTGTCCTCAGTCGCTAAGGTAGCACAGCACACTCGCACCGCTTCTCCTCGCCCGGTCCGTGTATTTTACAGTCGGTGTCCTCAGGGGTCGGTAGTAACGCTCGCCTTTCCTAAAATGAAACTGGTAAAAGACAAGATAAAAGGCCTGGGGCGGGGTGTCTTAAGAGTAAGAGAATGTGGTTGTCATTTCTGGGCACCGAACACTCCTCCGAAGGCCCTTAGGGAACTAGTGGATATTGGGGGGGCATTCTGGACCAGCGTAAAAAATAGGCGTGCAGTGGTTTTTTGGGTGCTTCTGGGATGTCCTTGCAGCCCTTTCTCGGGGTCGGTGTCCTGCATTAAGGGGTTCCAGGCTGAGTCACACACAACCCGACGGTCACCGGACGCTGCTCCCACGCCCGGCTATAGCGTTTCCACGAGCCAACTTCAGCGATTCCGGACCTGCTCCCGCCTTGCGTTTCTTTCCCCCACCACTTGGCGGGGTGGAAGAGGGATCTGATTTGATCTGAAGGTCTCTTAGTAGTGCCGGGAATGCTCCTGACGTTGTTTTTCTTACGCACCCCGTGATTTCCGTAATTATCCACATCAGACAAGGAAACGAGTATTGGGCATTTTGTTCCAGTCTCGCAGCTAATACGCAGCCGGGTCGAGGCTAAATCTGATACAACCTCCAACCACCCCCATTTTAGTACGAAAATCTTTCAAACATGCAGAAAAGTCGAATTTTACAGTGAACACCCTTATGCAAACCACCTAGATTCTATCATTAACGTTGAACTATATTCAATTTATTACATATTCATTGAACCATCTCTCTACCCATCAAATCACTTTATTACTTTTTGGTCGCCGGCCAGTACAGGGATCGAACCCTGGATCTTGGTATCAGCACCATGCTCTAACCAACTGAGCTAACCGGCCATAACTCACTTTATTTCGAAGTGAATGCCCAAAGACTTTACCCAAACCAGAACACCTTCAGCAAAGGCCTGGCTTACGTTCTGGGAGCAAAGGTCTTATTCTGCCTCCGTGATGCTAAGAAAAGCCGCGGGACTGGGCCTGCCTTATCTGCTGTGCTTAAAGTTTGTAAAATTCCGTAAATCTGAAAATTACTCTCAATTACATAAGATGACGATCACTTACAAGCAGGATTTTCAAAAATTATAAAAGCTAGGGGAAAGCCCCCATTTTTAGAATAACAGTCCTAAATTTACTTCCCTGTTTTATATTCTAAATATAATTGGGGCCATACAAGGTTAATTATCGGCGTCATGACAGTTCCTTGGGGTCCCTTGCAGTTTCTTGCAGAAGGACCCCGTCATCTGCACACTGCCTTCCTAGGAGATAATTTCTCGGATCCCTTGAGTGTAAGGAAGATAAGAAGGAAACAGAAATAAGAAGCCTTTCATTTTCTCGAAGACAAAAACAACCGACCTGAGGCTTTGCTATAGGAAAACCCGAGAAGCCTACGTCACTGCCCTCGGGACGAGGGCACGGGGAGCTCGTCCCGAGGTTGGCCAGGGGACTGCGCGCGCTGCTGGCCTCAGCCCCGGGGGGAGACGGGAGCCCCGACCCGCCTGCTGAGGGCCGGAGGAAAGAGGAGTTGGGCGGTGCCGGGCCGGAGGACGTGGAAGCGCCGCGCCGGCCCGTCCCCCTCGCGCAGCCTCCGGCACGGCGGCGGGGCCGCAGGCCGCGCCCGCTCCTCCAGCCCCGCCGCCGGGGAGGGGTTTCCCGGGACGAGCCGGCCCCTTTCATCCAGGAAGTGAAAGAGACGTCGGGGTCAATGAAAACAAACGGGGAACCCGGGGGGAAGGAAGGCAGGCGAGGAGGAGCGAGCGCCGGGGCGCGGGCGGGAGCAGCCGGGCCGCGGACGCGCCAGCGGGAGGCCGGCCGCAGTCGCGTTTTTTGCCGCCGCACAGGCTCGCCTGGGGATGTCCGAGCCCGCGCCTCGCGGCTCCGGAGCTCCACACGGCGCCCGCCGTCCCGGCCTCTAAGGGCCGCTACGTCCCGGCGGCGCGCGCGGGCTCAGGGCGGCTTAGTGCCGGTGCGGAGCGCGCCAGGAGGTGGCCCGGAGGGCTGCCCCAGGCTCGGCGGGCTGCCCCAGGCTCGGCGCATACCCTAGCACCGCGGCCGGCGCCCGGCCAGGAGGATGCGCGGTGTGGGGCTCTGAAGCATGGAGGGGGTTCTGTACAAGTGGACCAACTATCTCACAGGTATGGTGGCTTGGGGACTCTGGGCGGCAGCGGGGAGAGGCCGAGGGCTGGGGCAGGCGTAGGCGGGGAGGCTGCGGAGAAGGCAGGTCGAGGGTGCCTTCCCCCGCTTCCGCCTGGCCCGGTGACCCTCATAGCGAATCTGCTCCCACGGCTTAATACCTCTCTGTGTCCCTCGTGGAGCCCATCTGGCCTCTGCAGGGGAGAGTTCGAGACTGCGCACCTTCCTGAGGATGGGAAGTGCACCTGACCACTTCTCTCCTGGTGTAGTAAATACTTGTTTGCCTCCTGTAGCCTCCGGGAACAATTCCCAGTCACCCTACATGGGTTGTTGCAATCTCCGTCCTTATTCACACTTAATAGTCAGCATTTTGTTAATTACAGAGTTGTCGGGGTATTGGACTGGAAGGTACCCTTTAAGATCAAGATGGAATTTTAAGAAATCTTTTCTATATTTCTTTTAATTTCCTTAACAGCACTGTTTACTTTAAAAGTACTTTGTTGAAGTTGTTCGAGCATAGCAAGCATGATTTTGGAAGCTGTCTCCAGATAATATTTTCTTAGGGATTGTTTGTCAATGAGGTGTCCTTACTTTTGGGAATTTCAGGTATTGTGTTAAAAATAGTGGAAGGGGAACAGGCAAGTCAATTTCACCCATGAAGTGGGTTGGGAGAACCCCGAAGAGATAGGTGTTTCTGTAGAAAGGAGAAACCGGCAAGGACATCCTGGTTTACTAAAAGTGCCTTGAATGTGAGTTGTAGTGCAATTTCTGCTGACTACTGACAGTAAAGGCAAGTCACTTATTCTCTCAGGATCTCAGGGTGGTCAACTGTCTTATCCTGGAGGTGCCTCCCAACTTCAGAGTTCTATAATCTCCAAATAGAGGAAGTGGAATGGGTTTAAAATAAATGTGAATAATAAACAGAATTCTTGGTCCAGCATAATGGGTGAATCTTGACTAGCTGCCCACTTATTCACTCTGCCAAAAGTATTGAACACTTTAGTAATTGAAAGGTACACCAACTTGTGTACACTGACCTTGTTCAAAGTCTGCACATAAACACTGTAAGTCTGAGCTACAGTTGCCTGTTTTTTTGGTTAATTGGAATGCTAAAGCCAGATTTATAGCTTTAACATTTTAAAAATTTTGTTTGGACTAAAAAGTCAAACAATTTATTTCTATAAATTGCCATTACGTGTTTTAACAGGAAACATTTATAAAATAAGACAAATATTTTTTATTAAGCATTTTCATTTGGGCGGTCATGAGAAGCACAGTTACACTGTTTAGTATTGTGTTAACTATAAGACAGTACAGTCTGTGCTTTGGGATGCAAATATCACCTCATTGTAAATGTTCATAAACACAGTGTCAGGGAGGTCATGCCAGGGGAACTGTATTAGTCTGTTCCTGTTGCTTATAATGAAATACCTGAACCTGGGTGATTTATAAAGAAAATGAAATTTATTGCTTACAGTTTCTGAGGTTGAGAAGTCCAAAGTCCATCTGGTGGTGGTGACAGTGATCCAGGGGTCTCACATTGCAAGATGGGGGAAGCAGAGAGAGCAGAGAAAGACAGACTCTCCTCTTCTTTTAAAGCCCTGAGAACCACGCCCCTGACCACCATTTTTAATCAGTTCACTACTGCATGGTCCTACAATCCAACACCTCTTCAAGGTTCCACCTTTCAATTACCATAATAAGATCTTCCACCTTCTTAACAGTCATGGTGGAGGCTAAGTTTCTAATGCATAAAACTTGGAGGACATAGTTCAAACTTCACAGTTCAAGTTTCAGTGAGTCTTGGGGGGATATAATTCAGTCCACTGCAGGAACCATTTATGGATAGCCCAGAGCAATGGGTGATTACCCAGATAAGTCATAATTTACAGAGTGAGGTGAAATGTGGTCTTGATGGTGGTTTTCTCATCTCCAGTGGTACCAAGTAACAGCTGGTTAAGCTTTTAACCACATGTGCTTTAAGTTTTAAGTCTTTGCAGAACATTTAGTTAACTTCTGGTATGCAAAGTAGAAACCTGATGAAATGAAATCTTTTGTTTGGAAGAATTCCATTTTTATAATTTATATTTGGCTCAGTGGCATGCTAATTTATTAAGTCAGAAGGATGAGCAGTTGTTCATATTAAGTGATCTTTACGGAAACTTCCAGTGAGTGATGGTATTATTTGAGAATGGTTTGTAGAAAATAAAGATTTCAGTAACATTTGGTAGTTTCAGATTCATACCTATAAATCTTTTTCACACATACAGTCCTATGTTATATAAATGTGTGAATCAATTAGAGATTGTTTATTAAATATTTCTTCAGAAAGGTGTGTAGAGATAATTAACAGGCTTAATTTGATTAATATATTCAACCATGGTCACCTTTCACGTTGCTACAAATTCTAAATGAATCATTTTGCTCAATAGTTGTCTTAAAGAGATATTGAATTGCAATAATGCAGGCTTGCAAAGTCATAATTTGTCCTAGAGGCACACTGGACTTTGGGTGGAGGAGTGTATTTTCACCACACCCTGCTTATAATTTGTTTGTCAAGGTAAATTAGTGTTTGGAAAGATAATATTTTCATCATTTCTGCATGTTCAATACAATATACTCCCACAGATATACTGCATGTCTGTACTCTCATGGATCACATGCAATATCTCACTTTTTTGGTATTCATTTGTTTATTCAGTCAATTGAGAAATAGATTTTTAGCACATGTTATGAGCCAGGCACCATTCTACTCGCTGGAAATGCAGTTGAGTAAGATAAAGTCCATGAACCAAAAGAACTAACCTTCTAATTTGCTAGGTCTCCTTAGGGAATACAGTGTTTCATAAAAATGAATTTTCCAGGTGTCTGAAACTTGCTTGTTTGTATTTTAATTATTTTGGATGCCTGTCTTTCTGAACTGTATTATGACATTCCCTGCCTTCTTCAACAGCTTATACAAAGTAAAATTTAACCATTTTTATGATGACTTAGCTTTGTCATTTTGGAAGTGTTACTAGTAAAGCCTTCTGGGGCGGTAAGTGCTGAGTCTGTATCAAGGTGTAAGAATGATCCCCACCCCCACCCCCGCCCCATCTGCTCTGTCTTGATACTGTCCAGTCCTAGAAAAACTAAGTCGATTACTCACATATCAGACTATGGATAAAGTGAACTGAATTTGAACACCCATGGTTTAAAAGGTGGATGAATTTTGATTCAATAGTCACAAGAAGAACAAGGACAGTCACACTGTCTCTAACATGGTCACCATGTTACTAGTCAGTGAACTGTTGTAAATTAGTAGCATGCGTGATAAGATTCCAGGGAGGGAGTCAGCACCAAGGAAAGCCGTCATCCTCACAACCACATTTGCCTTGGAGCCAACTCTGCGATGGATGTGTGCTCTAGTCCCTGAATAAATATCAATTAAATGAATGCTGTTTCTAACATTTCTGCCCTCGCTGTGGAGAAGCAGAGAATGGAAGAGGGGGGCGTGGTGGAGAATCTATGCTCTCACCACAGGATATGCAGCTTTTGTGTAAGAGTGAAATTTATTTAGCACTCACTGTGTGCAAGGGAATTTGCTTAGGTAACATGTATTTTACAAGAACAGGGAAGGTCACATTGCAAAATTGGAGGTCTAGGTGGCACCAGAGAAGTCATCTTGTCCAACCTACTTGTTCTGTCTGAAGACTGGGAAGTTTAGAGATTTATTGAAATGAGAAGATTTGCCCCAGATTATGGTTATCCAACTAAAAATGATAGTAGAGCTGGGGCTAGAATCTCCGTTTTCTGTTGCCTTTTCCATTACATTATAACCCCAACTTTGTTCCCTTTTAGGGGGAAGGGGGGCAGTTGTGTTGTACCCTGTGCAGGGCTGTTACTGAGGATAGGGTTATGGGCTGTTAATGAGAAGGTTGTGAGTCAGAATAAAAGTATTACTCCCCATACTTAAGCTGATCTAGGGATTTCCCAGAAATCTCTCCCAAAAAAGTAGAGATTGATGCAAGAACATTTTGAGCAAGGCTTGGCTATTAAAAAGTTCATTGTCAGAATGTTATTTGAGAGCCAAGAAATAATGTAGACTGCAAGTTTTGAAATCACAGTTTTCTTTGTGATGACAGTAATTTCTTTCCTTATTAAACTTTTATTTATTATCTTTGTAGGTTGGCAGCCTCGTTGGTTTGTTTTAGATAATGGAATCCTATCCTACTATGATTCACAGGATGATGTTTGCAAAGGGAGCAAAGGAAGTATAAAGATGGCAGTTTGTGAAATTAAAGGTAAGTGAATATATGGAATTAGAGGAATTTGAGGTTAGGTAGTAAAGGGTTCTTCAGCATACTAGAAACAATAGGAAAAAAAGCATTTGTAACCACGTAGGGATCTTCTAATACCATTTATTTCCTTAGCAGTCAAGAGTGTAACTTAGCATTGTTAAACACGGTTTTTAATAATTCTCCCTTTAGAAATTTACCTTGAATTGAAATTCAAAATATTTGTGCTGATCTTCCAATTTGGATTGGACAATTTCTTGTGGATGCCACTTTAGTGTTCATGTTAAGTCTACAAGTGTTCTATTTCATTCTCATTGTGGAAAGGTATTGTAAAGGTTGGAAGCCAGGCTGTGAAGATGAGGGGGCCAGCTTTGTAGGGTTTTGATAAAGTATGAAGTCAGAATCATAAACTTTGGTTCTTTTCTGAATTTGGAGATAAGATCTTTTGGGTGATAGAGATGGCTTCCTTTTCTTCCGAAAGGAGAGAAGTAAAGCAATAGGTCATGCTGTAATTTTCATGAAGGAAGGTGTCATAGACCGTTGATTCATTTGGGTGTGTGGTTGGGGTGTGTGGGGTAGAAGTTAGTGGAATGAAACCAGACAAGATGATAACGAAAAGTATTGAATTCTTCTTCAAAGAGAATTAAAGGAAAAACCGGAACACTAGAGGAGTGAATGTTAAACGCCCTCCAGGCCTTCCTTATTTCTCCTTTGTCGCCTGAATACTGTACTTGGCCTTCATGAAGAGTAGTTCTTTTAACATGGTGAGCTCTTGGTCATAGCTACCAAATACTCTAGAGTCACCTTACTACTCTAAGAAGTATGCATTTTCTTGTTCAGTGTAATCCAAAGCAGCAGCTCACGTGTTGTGCTACATTTTCCAGGGCTGGATTGTTACCTTCATGTGAATTTATGGCAGTTCTTAGTAAGATTTAGCCATGGAGACAAAAGAGAGTTTCTGCTTTTGGTGCATTTTCTTTATATACATGTCTGGTTCCTCACCTTCATCTCAGATTTGCTACTACTAGGGCTCTTTCTATTACAGTGATTCTGGACTTGGGGTAGATCATTGTCATCCAGGGGGATTTTTTCAAAATGCACACGCCTTGTTGTAATGGAAGGGAGTCATGGTTATATAAGATAGAAACCCTTCAGCCTGGTGTATTGTTACTTGCACGTTCCCTGAAATATATGGGGATGTAATTTTGTTATTTATCTTTAACAGACATACTGAAATGTGTACCCATAAATGTTGGCTTTCTGTGTGGTCATTTTTGGGGTCCATGTACTCCTTTCCAACTATACTATTATCACCCATAACATTTCAGAACTCCTCTTTTGGAGTTGCCTTATGAACCAATTTATAAATCACAAAAAAACACATTCAAAGCATTCATTTTTACTTAGAAAAAAAAAAGTGATGCTTTTATCTCATCTTATTCCCAGATTTGATTCCAAGTGAAATTTGGTCAGAAACCAAAACCACATTTAAAGTTCAAAAATTTGCCAGCCTTGAGGATATTTAAAAGATGGCTACAGAATTCTAAGGCAATTCCAAAACAGTTTCAAGCCATGGCAACATCATTTTTGTTGTTGTTGTTGTTAGTTGTTTAAAGTAATCATTTTATTAAAGACTAGCATAGTCTCAGAGAAGGGCATAAATCTTAAATAATGTTCAGCCTCAAGAATGTTTACAAAGTGAAAACACCAATATAACTACCACCCAGATCAAGAATTAGAATATTTCAGCATCTCAGAAGCCTCCCCTAGTCCCCCTACAAGGTAACCATTAATCTGACTTTTTATCACCATACATAATTACCCCTATATTTAATTGCTATGTTTAATTAGATATTTAATTTCTCTCAGGAATGTTTTGTAGTTTTGTGTATAAAGGTCTTGTCCATCATTTTTTCCCTAGGGACTTGACGTTTTGGAAGCATCATTTTTAAGTTTGTTGCCTTCTCAGGTGACAACATTGGAGGGGGCTGGCCTTGATTCCCTGATTGGATATATAAATTCTGGTATGTTTAAAAATGAATCATCTTGGGTGGCCGGTTAGGTCAGTTGGTTAGAGCTTGGTATTCATTTGTTTTCAGTCAATTGAGAAATAGATTTTTGGCACATGGTATGAGCCAGGCACCATTCTACTAACACCAAGTTCAAGGGTTTGGATCCCTGTACTAGCCAGCCACCAAAAAAAAAAAAAATGTCATCTTATTTTAGTTTCATCTTGTAGCAACATCATTAGAAATTAGAGCATTGCTTTCTTTTAAGGTAGGTGTTGGTGCTTTCACAAGTATAAGCAATTAGCAGAAAAGAGTTATTCTTTAGAGCTTTGGGATTTAAGTAGTTTTATACTAGTCTAGAAATCTTTTGCACCCTTCATTGATTATTGCATGGTTATATCTTTTAGTATCTATATCCAAGAATAGCCCACATAAGTAGAATAGTAAGATAGCAAAGCTTCTGTGGCATTTATTTGCCATAATACACTGAGCTTCTGGACAATATTTTCAGTAATTAATTATCTAAGTTGGGGCTTCTGCTGGACTTTCTGGGCCCCTCATAATTTGGCTCTTCCTGTCTTGTCCATTCATGAATATGAATATCACTTTGCAGTATGACAAAGTACTTAGGCTCCATTTAAGCTTGTTTCCTGATATCCTCAGTATGTTCTGTGTTTATTTCCTCATCTAGGCTTTTTCTCATGCAGTTTTTCTTCTAACCAAATCCTGCTGTCATCAAGTCCTTTTTCGTTTCCTATTTCTTCTTACCTTACTCTTGTAATTACATATAAAGTCTCTGCACCAAAGAGTTCAACATTTAAGTATTCTGATTACTTTTGGTGTGTCAGTTTGTTTCTTGGTTAAATTGTCAGCTCTGTAAGAGCAAAGACTCCTTTTTTTTCTCCCCCTCTATCTTCCTTCTAGCATTGCTGCTCTGAGCTGAGTAAATACTTGTTGATTAATGACAGTTACAGTTAAGACTTGGGATTGGTTCAGCATAATTTTTGATTAGCTCTCTTTTGTTAGACTATCAAGGGGTGTGTGTGTGGGAGAGAAGATGGAAGGAGGAGAAATGGTGAAGGTCTTTAAAATATACATGCCTTCCAGGTAATTATGATATGCCCTATGATCATGGGCATTCCATAGAACCACTGTTCCACTGGAAGGTGGCCAAAGTTGTTAAATTAGTAAAAACTATGCAATAAGTGTGATATTCATTGCACATGTATTTAAGATGGTATAGGTGGCCCCAAGGGAGGGTCTCGTTTCTCAGTACATATTTCTGTTTTCTCTTTCATATGCTGTCATCACTTTGACACCTTGTCGCCCGGAATCTATGTGAGAATGGTGGCTTGGAGGATGCCACTGGGGTGGTTCCTTAGGGAATGTCACTGCCTGCGCCGTTTTAGATGTATAAAGTGTCTAACGCTGTGTAAGAGTGATGATTTGACTCTCCCCAAATTACTTAAGTCTATAACTATATTTCCCCTTTGTTAATCATCATAGTTCATTCAGCAGACAACACAAGAATGGAATTAATCATTCCAGGAGAGCAGCATTTCTACATGAAGGCAGTAAATGCAGCTGAAAGACAGAGGTGGCTGGTTGCTCTGGGGAGCTCCAAAGCATGTTTGACTGATACAAGGACTAAAAAAGAAAAAGGTAGCTATAAATTTTTCCCTTGTGATGAGAGTACTTTCTTAAACAAATGTAAATTGTCCTGTCCACTTTTAGTAATCTGTCCTAAGGAAATGTTGAAGAAAATCTACATATACAGATCTTGATCATAGTAAAAAAATTTGTAAACAATTCAGAAGTATAAATTTAGGGGGATGGGTAAGTAAGCTACTTCTTTCATCAGCTGATCTATTATGTAGCCAGTAAACTGTTTACAAGAAATTTTAATGATGTGAGAAAATGCCAAAGGTTAACCAGTCATTGAAAAAAGCAGGATTCCAGATTACATACAGTTTAAACTGTATAGGTTAGTGTAGTTAGGCTGGCTTAGGAATGGTATGTAATAATTAGTCAAGCTGTTACCTTTGGAAGGGCAGTTTGTGGGAAGGAGACTCACTTTTCACTGTATACCTTTTGTACCTTTTAAATTTACTTTGTACATATACTGCCAAATCAAAAAGATTAGAACAAAATCAAAAGCAAAGCAAATGATTTATGGTATTAGTTCAATTATACACAGATATAATGTAAAAATAATGATAGTATTTATATCTTGATAGTGAGGTTGCAGTTTGATTTTTCTATTTTTTTCTTTTTGCCAAAAATATTCATTGAGTATGTATTTCTTTTGTGATTAAAAAATAATATAAGTTAATTGAATTAGTGGAAGCAACTGAATTACAGGAATTGAAAAATGGAGGCTGAGGAATAAATTTTCAAATATGTAAAAGAACATCATGAATAGAATATGACTAAGGGTAGCATAAGAAGAAATGGGTGTTCACAGAAGCCAAAAGGCTGAAACATCCCAAATATCCATAGACACGTGAGTGGATAAACAAAATGTGGTATATACATTCAATGGAATATTATTCAGCCTTAAAGAAGAAGGAAGTTCTGACACAGACTACAACGTGGATGAACCTTAAAGACATTATGCTAAATGAAGTAAGCCAGTCACAGAAGGACAAATACTGTATGATTCCACTTATATGAAATAGCCAGGATAATCATATTTATACAGACAAAAATTAGAATGGTGATTGCCGGCGCTAGGGGGAGGAAGGAATGGAGTTAGTGTTTAATGGGTTCAAAATTTCAGTTGGGGAAGATGAAAAAGTTCTGGAGATGGATGTTGGTGATGGTTGTATACAACAATGTAAATGTACTTAATACCACTGAACTGTATACTGAAAAATGGTTAAAATGATAAATTTTATCTTGTGTATATTTTACCATAATTTTTTAAAAAAAGGAGGAATGGACTTAAGTTTGGGCAGAAATTGATTTGGGTTAGATCAAATGGGCAGATAGAGCAGCTTTGGTCTACTTTAGCAAAAGTGGCATTGTGGTTAGTACCAGAAAGCAGTGCCACTGGCCTGACTCAGGGAATACAAAGGAATACTGTGAATATTTTTTCCGCATCTGCAGCTTATACGTCTGGTTTAAAAGGTATTGGCCTGTGAGTAGCTGAGATTAATGGCTGGATGTTTAGTTTGTCTGGAGATATTAAAGAGAAGAAAGTAAGCTCTTAAGAATTTTTTTTAAAAAATTTGAAAGCAGTATAATGTGAAAGGAACAGAAGAAAATAAATGAATATTTATATGCAATAATTTTAATTACATAAAAATTAAAAACTTCTGTATGCCAAAATATACAATAAAGAAAACTGAAAGAGAGCTAACAGATCTGGAAAAGTATTTGCAGTATATAGGGTAGATGAAAGTTTACTGTTTTTAATGTATAAGAGCTTTTGCAAATTATCAATTACAAAATATTTATGTACACATATTGTTTTTGTAAGCTGGCCGGTACAGGGAACAAATCAGTTTATGTATTACTAAGAGAAAAACCAAACTTCAGAGCTGGAAAAGATGTATGAGGGGTCTTCAAAAAATTAGTAGAAGGATTTGTGTTACTTTTAATTCTACTTTTCTACGAACTTTTTAAAGTACCCTTGTATAAAGGACAAAAAAGCCAATTCACAGAAGAACTACAGACACTTTTCAAATGGAGGATGAGTTAACAAAATGGAAATATCCTGTGTAAGACATCTAGGGGTCATAACCCTGTCTCTGGAAATTAATCTACCTAAACTTCATGGCAGTCATATGACTCAATTTTTTTCCATATGTCTAAAGTAAAGATGTTTCTTAAGGGTCTTCATGATCCTGTTTCCAAGGTCTCAAATCTCTTAAGCTGTATGTATTTATACTTACTTACTGCTTTATTTTTTTAAATGACTCCATTTTGCTGTATTGCCCAAAGAATATGAAAATTATCTAATTGGATGTTTATGCATGTTCCTTTTAGAAATAAGTGAAACCAGTGAATCTCTGAAAACCAAAATGTCTGAACTTCGCCTCTACTGTGACCTCCTGATGCAGCAAGTTCATACGATCCAGGAATTTGTGCACCAGGATGAGAATCATTCATCTCCCAGTGTAGAGGTATAACAAAGAGGACCCCTTGACATCTGGTTATGCTTTGTAGTATGCTGGGGAGTCCTTAGTCATCCCATAAGACGAGAGAGAAGCGTTTCACAAAGAGTTATTTTCAGCTATTCTGGGCTGTCCCTACTGTAGACTATCTGGAAATCTGTAGCATCTTCTAGGTTGTGTGTGTGTGTAGCCAGAGTAGAGCAAGAAGCAGCACATTTCTCCAGGGAACCATGGCCTATCTTTGCAGCAGCTATTTTGATAATTTGGAGTTGGGGTGGGGAAGCAGCATTCCAGGCTTTGTTCTCCAGGCTGATTGCATGAACTCATTGGATGACTGCTGTTCTCTTTCTCTTGGTGGTAAGGTCCCAGCTTCAACTACCGAACACTTGATAACTTTCATAAAATAACTTAAAAAAATATCCTTCTCAGAACAATGATGTAGGAATCAAAATTTAGATTAGTAGGATCTTGCTATGAAATAGGCTTATTTTTTCTGGTTAAGTAGGATCAGTGTGGAAAGGAAAGTCTTCTCAAGGCGTGGTTCCCGGTCCCCTTCTGCCTAACTTGGTAGAAGTGGGACAAGAAATCTTCCTCTCCTGTTGGGGAGGAATCTTATGTGAGGTGGGCTGTGTTTGGCTTTGGGTACCTTAAACCCTAAGGGCACTGAACTGTTTCATCACAAGCTCTTTGGAGGTAGGGGCGCTCACATTTGCTCCAGCAGCTCAATGACAGTTATCAGGACCTAGGCTTATTCCATCCTTCTGCTCTGCCATTCTTGAGGTGTTGGGTTTTTCTCTTCATGTCCCGGGCTTCAAGGTGACTGCCAAGGTCACAAAGAGACAGAAGGCAATGGAGTAGCCAGCGTGGAGAGAGACCTTCTCATCTTGTCCTTGAGTTTAAATCAAGAAACAAAAATTCTAGAAATTCCCCAGTAGGCGTTTCATCATCTTTTTGTCTGGCTCAACGAAGACTAGGAAAAATGAGTATTTGACAAAGGGTAATGGAATAGCCATGACTGGATTAGATCAGTCTGTATTCATCCCCTGGGGTCAGGGCGCTTTGCTGTCCTAAACAAAATTGGGTTTTTTATTCTACCAAGAAAGAAATGGGAGAATGGGTGTAGGTATGAATTGTATTGCTAAGTAACTCGCAGGATGTTCCACTGCTGGAACCACCTTTGGAATTCTGATAGATAGATAGAAATTGCATTTAGGTTAGGGTTCTCTGAGATAAATTTTTGCACACAATTTTAAAATGGAATTTTTGATTTAAATGCAAAACTTCTTTTTTCTTGGAATTTAATTTCATACATTGTTTACCTAAGAGAAAGATGTTTCTTATTCATGTATTGCTTTAATTTTCTAACGTAGCATATTTTAAATAAATTCAAACATAACCTAGTAATGTATCCACTGGGGATGTTTCATTACTTGATTATAAAGTTGTGCATGTTTCTACTTGTGTGCAAGTCTTTTCAAGTCTTTGTGTGTAACTTTTCAGAGCATGAATGAAGCTTCTTCTCTGCTTAGTGCCACATGTAATACATTCATCACAACGCTTGAGGAATGTGTGAAGATAGCAAATGCCAAGTTTAAACCTGAGATGTTTCAACTGCCCCATCCGGATCCCTTAGTTTCTCCTGTGTCACCTTCACCTGTTCAAATGGTTAGAACTTGTTTTTTTCCTAGTGAAGTTGCATGTGGGTTTTTTTTTTCATTTTTATTTTTGAGGGTGGAAGCAGGCAGTTAGGGGTGGGGGGAACAGTCAACAGGTCGTTTGTACTCATATTCTGTATTGGAGCTTCTCAGCTGATGAGCTTAGCACATGTGCCAGTGTCCTGATCCCCTCCCCCTCAGAGGGGCTGTGTCCTGCCTGCCTACAAGCTGCTTTATCCATTTACCCCAGTGTTCCAGGAAGATATGATGGCACTTCAAAAAGTCCATGGAAAGATTTGTATTATCTTTTAATTATATTTTTCCATGAACTTTTTGAGGTACCTTTGTATTATAATGCACTGTGTGTGCTGTGACACAGAAAAGGTTGGGGAACACTCTTCTACTTAGTAAAAGCTTCACAGTGGGGTGATGTTTTACTCACATTGGGGTACCATTAAGCAAATCTTTAAAAGAGTTGTAAGGAGTTAGAAACATGTTCCAGTGGGAACAGTATTTTGTAGTCAGTATTTGGATTTGAATCCTCTGAGTAGGCAAGTTACTTAATCTCTGGTCATCGGTTTCTTCATCTGTAAAATAAAGTGTCTTCTACAGAGGGTCATTGCAAAGGCTCTAACCTGCTTAATGTTAGGTGCTTAATGTTAGTTTCTTACCTCCTGATTATACTGAGTGACAGGTTCACTTTTGTTGGGGGTGGTTGTCTTTTCCAAGCTAACAAACTTGTTTTAGCATGCTGTAGGGAACGTTTATGTGAGATAATGTTTGATGAGACATTAAATTTTTTTCATCAAAGTGTTTTTAAGATTCCATTTGTAGTAGGAAGAATGTCACATGGCTACTGTTTTAGCAACTACCTGAAGACTTATTTGTTAGAAGAATGGAGTCAAACTTATTTCCAGATTCTTTTACCCACTCCAGCAAATTTAGTTATGTGAGATTTAGTAAAGATTATTGCCTACATTTATTTAGAGCTTTGTTTTCTAATCATATGATGAACTAATAGTGTCCTTTGAGGCAAGTGTACCATGAAAATAAATATTATGGTCATATTACTTTGGGAAATTTTGGTTAACTTAATGAATTGGGTTTCTCTGTCTCAATCTGATAGGGACAGCCTGGTAGAACTTCTCAGTCTTTTTTATGGTGAAGTGTATTATGAATTTCTGGGAAGGAGAGGTAGTGTGCAGTCATTCTGAAAATTTATTTGACAATTGAACCCTTTTTGTTTTTTTTGAATACCGTCTCATAGAACTATGGTGTTCAGCAGTACACAGTTTGACAGTGTTGCTTTTTTTTTTTTGACTGGTAAGGGCATCGTAACCCCTGGCTCGGTGTCGTCTGCACTACGCTCAGCCAGTGAGCACACTGGCCATCCCTATATAGGATCCGAACCCGCGGCCTCGGCACTATCAGCGCTGCACTCTCTCGAGTGAGCCACGGGGCTGGCCCAAGAGTGTTGCTTTTTAGAACAATTATAGATATGCTGTAAACTGTTAAATAAAATGTACAGTGAACAAAAAACCAATCTTGTGAAATAGATGTATTACAGTGCTGTAATGTTCCTGAGGTTTATATACAAAGGGTACACTTTTTTTTTTTTTAAAGATGTGCTTTCTCGAGTCAAATTTTATAAAAAATACCTCAAAGCTGCCTTGTTTTTACATTGAACTTCTCATGAAATGCCTTCTGTTACAATTGCTCTGTAGTCCAGAGAAGTCACGTGTGTATTTTTTGTATGAGAAACTATAACTGTTTCTTAAACCAAAGCCTTTCGTCAGTAGAAAAATTATAGGAAATCCGATAAGTTAATCTAGGAGTTAATAGATTAGAGGTTGCCTATTTTTCCTAGCTATGCCATTTTACTTGATTCATAAAGCAAGAATTGTGGCTTATATGGGCCAAGCCCGTGGCGCACTCGGGGGAGTGCGGCGCTGGGAGTGCAGCGACGCTCCCGCCACGGGTTCGGATCCTATATAGGACTGGCCGGTGCACTCACTGGCTGAGTGCCGGTCACGAAAAAAGGCAAAAAAAAAAAAAGAAAAAGAAAAAAAAGAAAAAAAAAGAATTGTGGCTTATAGTAATTAGTTCTGAAGACGCATAGCCTGGAAAGTAAGGTAAAACAGTCTTTGTGGGAAAAAATTTTTTAATAACATGAGCTAATTATATGGAAAACTTATTTTTAATATAAAAATTTATTTTTTATATAAAATAGAAAGCTGCAATATTTGAGAATTCCAAAACTTTAATCTTTATAACCATTTTATGTAGTTAATCTCATCAAACCCATTTGAGAATAAACTTGCATTTAACTTTTTTTCAAATCATCATGAAAGTTAAGACAATTGTCATTTTTGACAATTGAGTGATTATTGTAGTGGGTAGTCATTGGGTGAATAATCCTAAAGGAAGTAATTTCTGTTAAAGGAGAATTTAATGTCCACTTGCATCTTAATATCAGTCTTACTAGCTCTTCCTATACTACAAATTGGGTGGGTCATGTCTGTTATTATTTCCACAGGGATTTATCAGAGTTGCTAGTGGCTCATGTTCTAAATATAGAGGGCATTTACATAACATAATGTTAGACCTGGACTTATAAGACTCTTGGACCCATGCATATAAAAGCAATCATCTTAAATCTTTAGTATAAATGTTGCTTTTCTGCTACCTTGTTAAACTTTGAAATGATCTTTTACTTGGCTGTCTACCTCTATTCTTTGATGGAGTAGTTGGATCTTCTAAATTATGTTTAGTAGTTGTCATATTTAATAAATATTTAATAAATATGACAAATTCTAAACATCTGCTTAATCAGATATTTATTTTTTAAGGATATGTTTTAGAAACCTATTCAAGGCTTAGCGTTCGTTCTTTAAAGACTTGAATTATTAATGCCATCAACTATGAAAATCACACTTTAGAACATCTGTGTATCAGCTACCTGAATAATGAATGGTAAAGAGAAGCTTTACTACCAGACTCTACTTCTGCCCTTTAAAAAAAAGAGAGAGATTTATTAGAATATTTTCTGCTTGCTAGATATTCTTTTTTATCACAAAAGGTGTGACTTTTTGGATTTGTTATGCATTCACTGTTCTTATATATACATGTATAATTCGGTTTTTAGCATTGAGAAAAGAATCCAGCATGTTTTTGGTATGCTTTTGGTACTTGTTAAGAAAGATTCCAATCAATGGCTATTAGGGAGAAAGCTTGACATTGTGTTAATTGTTGCTTGAATCTATAAAAGGTAAATATCTTTCCAGGAATCTTTTTCTGTGAGTAAATTTATGTTAATTATGATAATAATAATAAATTACTTGACATGAATTATGTTAATTTTTTAAAAATTTCTAGATGAAGCGTTCTGTCAGCCACCCCGGTTCTTGCAGTTCAGAGAGGTAAAATGCCTTTTCTTTTTATCAAGTTCACTCAAAATTATACCTACTTAGGGAAATTCGTTGGGACTTTAACAAGCAGTGTGGAATGTAAACTCTGTGTGGGTAAGATCTGGTTCTGATTTGCTCAGCATTATATGAGGGGTCTTCAAAAAGTTCATGGGGAAGATTTGTGTTACCTTTTAATTCTGTTTTTCCACAAACTTTTTGAAGTTCCCCTGCATTTGTTGGTAGATATCTCTTAGTGTTTAGTGTAAGGGCCTGGCCCCCAGAGTAGGTCATCAGTAAATAAAAAAATGAGTGAATAAATTAACCATCAAGGTAAGCATTCTGCCAGCTGTTCTACCTTTTTAGATGTTTGAAACATATTAAGTGATGGTTAAATACAAATTAATTTTTGATGTATCAGAGCTCCACAGCTGACGCTCATTTTACCTCAGCTTTTTATAGTATCATATATTCATGTTGAACTGTTACTTTATTAAGAAAGATCTTGCTTTTGAAAAGAGAGAAAACCACTTGATATTTTAAAGTATACACTCATATATACACATTCAAAAAATTTACCTTCTAGATAGATCCAGCCAATATCCTAGGTTGTTAACGCGTTCTTCATTTTGTTAGGCAATATTCTTTAAGTTGCTGTGGTTGTTTTATTTGGTTCTTTGGTGAGTGATGAAATTATAGTTACATTAGTATTTATTTCTATATGTTAAGACTGTTAAGTGCTGAGCCCTTATTATTGTTTTGTCATGTTTTATTTTTTTTCCTCTGAAGATTATGTAATCTTTGAACCCATCAGGTACTCAGAGGAGTCCAGCAATGTTTATAGCCAATCCTGTCAGACAATGAAGAGTTCAACCAAGTGAATTTTCTAGAAAAATGGAAACTTAACCTATGATAAACTTTTATTTTTATAAAAATTTTTCTAAACTTTTTTATCCTTATACTTAACGAAATAAGATACATTAAGAATTTTAAAAATTTACATTTTTCCTGATGATTCGAGGTTGACATTAAGTTTAGTGACATCAGGCTGTTATAAAATAATAGCTGAGGTATGGTTAGGTAGTGGTGATTTGCTTCTATGCTTAATTTTTTAGACTGATTTTTTAAAAAGTTTTTCTGGCCTCCTTCTGCAGTATTTATCTTTTCTTGCTGTTGTCAGTGAGTCTACCTCTAGCATGCTCCCTAAATTTCTTGCATATCCCTGCTAGTCTGCTAGTTTTGATCAAATACGGATTGACTTTAGATACATGAAATTGTGAAATCCATAACTTCTATTCAAACATTTGTAAAGCATCTGATACATCTACTGTCTTGCTGGACCCTTCCCTATAGAAGTCACTTCATCTCCATTGTACCCTCTTTCCATTTAGTTTAGCTCAGAAGCCGTATTCTTCAGGTTACTGCTTGATTCCAAATGGGTTGACTTGCTTGCGATTTGACCTCTGAATGAGTATAACATTGCTAACATAGGACATTGGGCATAAAAATAGTTCCTCTTTCACTTAAAGAGAGGACATTTAAAATTCCAGTCAAAATGAAGGTGCTTTCATTTGTTTAAGACCTTACAATTTAATGCTTTTTATTTAATTTGCAGAAGTAGCCATTCTACAAAAGAACCAGTGTCTACACTTCACCGACTCTCCCAGCGACGCCGAAGAACCTACTCGGATACAGACTCTTATAATGATATTCTGCTTGAAGACCCAGATAGTAAGTTAGATGGGTTCTCTCTCCTTCTTTGGCCTATTCAGCAAAGTTGTTGTGGGGCTCTGTAATTGGTAAATTTTGAAAATGTGTATAAATGTGCAACCTTGGAACAGCACTATGCCAATGTGTTTGTCTGTGTTTACTTCGAGTTGTGTGGTAGTTCTGTGTGTTGCATTTCACATGGAAAGGTGGCAACTTTCAGTGTGAGGAACCTTGTCAGCTTTGCTCAGAAAGTCTTATAATGAAAAGAGGGAGACATGAATTTAGTTTTAGTTCTGTTACCAATTGTGTGATCTTGGATAAGTGTGTAATCTATTTTGGGTCTTGGTTTCTTTACCTAGAAACAAGGAAGATACTAACAGCATTAAAACAATCAGGCTGAAAAAGTAGTAGTTAATTAAGAAAGACTAAATTCAATTTATCAAATATTATTGACTGCCCATGCCAGCCATGGTTCTAGCAAGGAAACAAAAACCTGTACTTCTTATAGTTTCATTATCTCATGAACTCTGAAGTTTCTTATTACTGTCAGTAGTTAAAAAGTTAGGTTTTTCTCTATGAGACAAACAAAAAATTAGCAGGAAGTGAAAGAAATTTCATGTCCTTACATAGGAAATTTAAAATGGTCTTTTACAGAGGACTGAAGTTAATATTGATGGGATATATAACCTTTTAATCAATTTCTTAATAGGACCTGTTCACTGTTCAAGAAATACACTTAATGGAGATTTAGCATCAGCAACCATTCCTGAAGAAAGCAGACTTACAGCCAAAAAAAAATCTGAATTGGAAGATCCTCTTCCATCCTTCTCTTCCTGAGGAAACCGAAGCGTCCGACTTCCTCTGAGTATTGCTATGCAAAAGCTGCTGTAATTAAACTGTTGTTATAGGGGGTAGTTTTTCCCTTTACTTAAGATTTCTCTGCACTTTATAGAATATTGTAAAACAAACAAAATACAGCCCACATACTTTTGAAGTGTATTTTATCTTTATATAGTTTATTTGCAAGAGTATTTTCCTAATAACTTCACAGTATGAATGTGCATCTTTTTTTTTTTTTTTTTTTTAAAGAAATGGTGTAACATTTTGACATCCGTAAGGACAAATGTAGATATTTTTCTAAAAAACTGTGAGGGACTGACAGCTTGGTCAGTGGGTATTGTAGTTTATAAACATGAAATCTTCTAAGGTTTCAGTTTGACAGAAGTGTGACATATGTAACATGTGCCATGGACCAAATGGTCACTTTACCCCAGCTAAAAATGAGTTACGATAGCAGCTTGATGGTGATTGTATTGTATTCCTTTAAGCAAAAAGGAAACGCTTAAGTATCTTTAGCCCAAATATCATGATATATTGAGCATTTTCCAACAACCAGACTGTGTTGTCCTTCACATGTGAAGTTGACACTACTGATTTGTCAATACCAAACGTTGGGTTAAAGTATTTAATTATTATTTATTTATTTTTTTGTTGCATCAAAAGATAATTGCATCCTCACTTTTGTGACCTACCAAATTTAAGATGTGTACCATTGTTATTTACCTTGTTCTAGAAAAGAGGTTAATGTTGTAGTGACCTTGCTCACTTACATGAAGAAATAAATGACTTTCAATGGAAGAGGATTTTAGTGATTTTTTTTTCTAAAATAGACATTAAGCTGCTGTTGTAAGGTATTGTTTGCAGCTCTTTAGAATATCTAGAGACTTTTTTATTTATGAATATTTATACGAAAAAGGAATTCTGTCAAGATGATTGCTCTACATCACTTGACAATGTTATTATTTAATTCAAGAACAAATAGCAATTTTTGGTAGTGTCTGTTCATACCTATTGTCAATGTTTGCCTTGTAATTTGTTTTTTTGAACTCTGGGGTGACAGTTTTGCCCAAGGTTTTGGATAAGGAGCACTTTAAAACAAACGGGTTTGATGTTTTTAAGTATTTAATCATATGTTTAATAAATATGTGGTTTTTGCATCCAAACTCATCATATAATACATTGTATTTTTTACACTCATTGATATTCTGTGTAATCTTTATTAAGTGCTAATAGTATTTTTAATGATTTGATTTTGTTTGTATATTTGGCCTGCTGGTAAATATACAGATGAAGCACACTTGTAGTTTTTGTTGCCTGTGAGGTTAGAATAGTGTGGCCTATTTCACTTTAAATTTCTCTTGTAAGTTTATGTGGGAATTTTTTTTTAAGAGTTAATATTTGGTATTTTCTAAAATAAATCTGTAATTATAGTCTTTCTTAAGTTTGAAATGGACATAAAAAATCTATAAACGATTTATATACATTAATATGTATTTGGATAAACTGTATGCTACATTAAGTGTTTGTGATTTTAAATAGCACACAGGTCATTAGACTACTCTATATTCAGTGGAATCTTTTTCTTCTCCAAATAAGTTGTGTTTCATATGTTTAATTTGAAAAAAAAAAGTTTGGTAGTTTGATAGTGTAAGTTTTGATGTTGAGCAGGTAATCAGGTTTTTTACTTTTTCTTTTTTGTAGTCAGAACCCTCACAGTGGTAAGACCATGAAGGTCAAGGTGCTACTGATATGGAGTTTTTCTTGTAGTTAATTTTTTTTTGAAGTAAGAGGTTTATAATGAAAACATTATAACAAACTTCTGAACTCATAGAAAATAATCAAGCCCATTTTTTATTGCTTTACCCAAATAGGTAAGTTCATGAACAGTTTTCTGTAAATATTTTTTAAATAAAATGCAATCATTTCTGGTTTGTATCATTTTTTTTCCCCATTGAAACAGGTGCTTGAACAGGTTTGCTGTATTCCTAAGTATGGCTTTTATTGTGACTTGGAGCCACATTTTTTCTGTTAGGAACCAAACACATTTGTGAAATCATTTTTTTTTTTTGAGGGAGTATAAATATTTTTTGAATTATATCTAGGCTTTGATCAGTGAATTAGTAGCATGAAACAACTTGTAAAGTTTAAGGGAACATTGCATTTTGAGGAGCCCTATATATTTTCAAGTGTGCCTGACTTTTCTGAATTTTTTAAAAAAGATGAACCAAATAAGAACAAGTCTGTAAGAATTTTAGCTTGTCAGATTTTTCTGTAATTTGTAGTTTTCGGTTGTCCCTTTTTTGCTTTGCCTAGACCATGAGGTGATTGAGAAATCTGGAGACTTTCTTGGCATATCAGTGACCTTCTAAGCAAAACCAGTACTTTCTTTGCATTTTAGGTGCCTGGTCCCTGTTCTGTGGGATTGCAAGACTCCATGATCAAAGGGACCTCCATGATAATTTTTTTTAAATGAACTAAATTTGAATTTTTTACATTACATTGGATTATTGTGTTATCTTCAATCAGGACAAGTCCAGAAATGGATGCTTTGCTTAAATTCTAGGGAAAGAGATAATGTATTTTCATTTCCACGAATGCCCTAGAACCGTTGACCCTGAATTGTGGTTTTTCACTATGCATTATCACATTTAGAAATTTTGAAATCATCACAAGATCTCAGGAAATATATCCTTGTAATATGTTGATACTAGACTGCTGTTACTAATTCTATATACATTATAATATCATTAATTTGGACTCTGCTAATGCTTCTTTTATTTAATGAGGTGCCTCTAGGTCTATCTTTTGAGCCTTGCTATTGCTACTTGGTGCAGAAGGAGTATCCTGGCCTGAAAGAAAGCCAGATTAGGCTGCAATAGCTCTTTCAAGGAGGTCTCTCTCTTAATATCCTTGGTGGGTAAGTAAATGGTAGGTAGCTGGTAGATAGGACTTCTTTTATCTTCCTAATTCCCCAATTCTCTCTTTGAATTCATGCTAAACTTGTAAATTTAAATTCTTATCTTTTTTACAATTTATCTTTCTTTTTATTAAAGCAATTTGTGCACATATTAAACTTTCCTAAGAAAAGGTACATGGGAGGTAAAGATTTTGAGGCTTTACAGGTCTGAAAATGTCAGTACTCTTGTTCGATTGGTAGTTTGGGGTCTGCTGAAAGTAATTTTCCCTTAGAATTTTAAAGGCAGTGCTCCATGGTCATGTAGCATTCAGTATTTCTCTGAGAATTCTGATACCATTGCTTTACATGGAACATGTTTTTATACTCTGGAAGCTTTTAGGAGCTTCTCTTTGCCCCTGACATTTCATAATAATATGGGGTTCTTTATTCATTCTTTTTGATTGGTACTTGGTTTGATAGAGTCTTTCAATTTGTAGACTTATCTACTTCAATTCTGGGAATTTTTTTGTGTTGCCTTTTTGATAATTTTCTCTCCTCCATTTTCTTTGTCTTTTATTTCTTGAATTCCTGTTGTTTGAATGTTGGAGCTCCCAGATTGATTTCCTAATTCAAAAAATCTTTTCTCTCCAGTTGCTTTTGAGGTTGTATTATATTTGTTCTTTTTGTTATCCTCCAGCTCATCTGTTGAATTTTCTTTACCTATATATATTTTAATTTCTAAGAAATCTTTTTCTCTGTTACTTTTTCATAAAACCCTGTTTTTATTTTATAGATTCAGTGTCTCCTCTTATCTCCCCAAGGATAAAAGTATGGGTTTTTCTCATGTTTTTCCTGTTTCTTGCAATGTTTCTATTTTTTCCATGTTTCTCTTTTCTGTTTGTTTTGGACTCTGTCTCATTCTGAAGCCTTTCTTAGAAAGTTGGAGAGATCATATTCATATTAGTCATGTACACTAAAAAGTTAATTTCCTAGCTCTTTATATGTGGCTTGGGTTTATCAGTTGTCTCAAGGGCCATCAGAGAGCTGGCTTTTTCTGATGGGGTCCCCTAAATTTCAGTGGAGGTCTTTTCTTTGGGGCCATTCAGTTTCTCTACAAAATTGGGTTCTGGCAATAAGGTAGGAGAAGAGGGCTAAGGACCCCATAGTTTGTATGATGGCTTTTACTTAATCCCTCCATTTTCAGCCTCTCTCATGCTCCACCCACCCCACCCAAATTCTCCTCCATGGTTGGTGACCCTCAGGTTCAGTTTCTCCTGTAGATGGATGTGGGGATGGGGTGGATCTGGGATCCGGTTGTTCTTTGTACAGACTTCTAGTCCTAATTAACTAATTTTTCAGTACTGGTTTTTATCTTTATAAACTTTGTTGAAATCTCATGGCTTTATAGTCTGTTCTCTTGGTGGATTAATACCCTTTATACTCCTTTAATGTCTTTTTGGTGGGATTTTGGAGGTAGAGGAAATAGTCATGTGGTCAGTCCACCATGTTTAACTGGAAATCTAGATTTAAATTCACATGGTGTGTAGAAAATAAAATTTCTTTAGTATTATTCCATAATTCATTCTTTTCACTCTAGTGATTTTTAATTCATATGGTTTTACTGTACGACCTACCTCTTAGGGAAGTGAGGATTAGAAGAATCAATTCATGAAAAGCACTTAGAATAGTGCCTGGCACATAGTATGTATTAAATGTGTTGGGTATTGTTAATATTGTTGTTACCATTATTATTGTTACTGCTATCACTTTAAATTCAGTGACCCTTTGAGACTTGAATGAAGGTGTTTTACTATAGGAAGAAATATTTATATATGGGAAAATCTAGTGCTTGATAATATTGACCCTTTTACATGAAATGTTCAGATGTTAAATGTTATCTTTATAAGAAACATTAAAGCCTTAAGAAATCCAATCAGTAGTAGTTACTTTAAAAGTTTTTAAAAAGTATAAAAATTTTAATATGCTTTTAAGCCTTATTGGTATTGTTTTGTTTTTATTATCTAAATATGAAGTATAGAGAAAAAAATTATGGAGATGTTTATTATGCCTTACCTACAGCCAGAAGATTTAATACTCTGAATATATAAAGTACAGAAAGAGAGGAATAGTAGATTCTAGTCACTGCATCCATAAGCTTCTTGTGAATGCTTGTACACCTTTCAGAAAATGTTGTGGACTTATATAACGCAAAATGTCCGCATTTATTCAATAGGTAAAATTCTAATTTAACTATTTTATAATCAAAATGTTTTTGAGGAAGTTTTATTTAAATACTGTATTCATTTTTTTATTGTTCTGCTTCAGATTGGTTTTTATATGTTAATGTTTCAAAACAATTAAGATAATTGTGTTCTAGGTGGAAGCTACTCTGAGCCTAAGTTTTTAAATTCTTTCAGATATTAAGTATCTTTTCCATGTCTGGATAAGAGGGGTGTGATAACACAATTCTCATTTTTAGAGGGGAAATGGGAGTAGGTGATGGCACTGCTTTTTTTATGTTTAGTGAGCTGCATACTTTGGGGAAGGGGACTTTTATTTGTAAGCGCATTAGCATTCTCACTCACTGAAGTAGAGTCCGTGGTTGTGGGAAATGGCTGTAAGTACCAGTACCGCTAGAGAGGAGGAATTTTTCTACAAAAGGAATGGCCAGTTGCTTAGTGTGAATAAACCTCTTTTCAAATTATCAGGATAACTTTGGTAGTACAGATGGAACAGGTGGACTTAGCTAAAGTAAAATAATGCCTGCTATTAGGTTGATGCTGGCATTTTCCCCTCTCCCTGAATGTGACTATTACTGTCTTTATTGCATCCCCTTAATATCTGCTTTGATATCTCATCCCCTGAGCTTCAATGTCTACATCTTTGGAGTCTTTACGCTGCCTCTTCTCCAAATGCAGTAACTAATCTAGTATATTTTCTTTCTTTTTTTAAAAAATTGAAATGTATTGATTATAAATATTTGTGGGGTACAGAGTTGGATATCAATACATGTATACAATGTATGATGATCAAAGGGTAATTAACATATAGTATATTTTCGTAGGTGGAATTTGCCCTTTCTGTTCTGTAATATTCTCCCCTTGCCCCCCAAAAAGACTTTTTTTGGTCTCTTTGATAATAATATATTTTCGAACATTTACTATGGACCAGGCACTTTACCTCATTTTAGCCTCATAACAAAGATGTTAAAGTGCAAGAATATAAGAGCAATTAGGATGCACAGAACATTAACTCATATGTGATTGATTAGAATGATATTTTATTATATCCTGAAATACTAAGTGTTTAAAGTATCTTTATTTTATTTAGTATTTCAGATGATAGATGTCTTGAATTTTTTGGACTAGTGTTAGTTGCTAAATAAATAACTAATCCACAATTTATCCACAAAATCCAGAATGTATGGCAAGGTGGATTAAGTTTGATTAATTGCTATAGATAAACCAAATGGACAGGGATGTTAATGTAAAGGGATATTAATGGATTAAGCAATTCATTTGACACCAATGAGGGGTAGTTTCCATGGGTAATATATTCAGAATATCAAAGATGAATAAAATGATATGACTATAATGAATTTCCTGCTCAGTTTTATTCTGTCAGTCAGTGTGGGAGTGTGAGAGAACTGGGTATTTCTCACAGAAATACAAAAACTGGGTATTTTTTTAAAGCAATACCTGAATATACACTCTTTATTAAACAATCATTTATACAATATGAATAAGCCAAAATTCATCTTGGCACCTCCTCCCCCAGGAGTAATCGCTCTTTTCTGGTATGTATTCTTCCAGATGTTTTTCCTTTGTATTGACTTTCATATGTAGATATACTTTGTTTGGATTAGCTCATCAATAGCAGGGTGGTTAAACAGTGGCACAGTTATATGATACTGCTGGTAATAAAGTGGCTGGCTTTACTTGAGTATTTTTTGTGTGTAACAGTTGAACAATTCTGACCCCTAACATTGTTGGCCAGACAGGCATTCTTCCCCTTTCTTTTTCTTTTATTTTTTTATTTATTTTTTTATTTATTTATTTTTTGCTGGAAAGTACAGGGATAGAATCCTGGACCTGGGTATTATCAGCATCATGCTCTAACCAACTGAGCTAACTGGCCAGCTTTTCTTTTGTTTTCTTTTAATAACTTTATGCAAGGAACTGTGAATTGATTGCCTTTTTTTTTTTTTTTAGATGGCTAGAATAAGGCCATTTTCCTTTGGAAGACCATCCTAGAGTTCCTATAGCTTTTATTTAACTGTGTATGTGTGAGTGTGTGAGTGTTTGTGTGCATGCACATTTGTATGCATGCTTTCTTGGTTGTGGAAAATACAATTTGGAATCACTTGTATTTGGTTTTACAATTGATTTTAATAGTTTAGCTATAAAAGATGAACCAGGTTTGCTGTAGAAGTTACCATGACTTGGTCAAAATAGAGAGTCACGGTTTTTTGTTTGTTTGGCAGCAATCAAAAGTGTGGCCTGGAGATAGTAGGGTTTAAGCAACAAGATTTTCATCAGGGAATATATACATGTCCATGTATAGATTAAAAATCTTCATTTGACAAATTTATATGGTAAATGAGCATGCAGTGAATACCTTTTAAATGTTAAGACTGTACTTGAATTAAGCAGGAAATTTGTGTACTGTGCCCTTTTCCTGTGGTGTTTGTGATTGCTAGGGGTTGCTAGGTTATCCGTGTGTTCCGGCTTACCTTCAGGATTGGCAAACTCAGGTTATCGTCCAAAGCCCCTTGCCATGGTGTCCCATCTTGGGTAAGGCCTTAGAATATGATCCCATTTAGCTTTCTTATTTATTTGTTTGCTTTCTTGTTTGGCATTGGTTGGCTAGAGAAAAATGTGTGGCAATAAATACCTATGGTTTAGCATTGTGACCATAGATGGCAAACTGCCTTTTTTTTTTTTTTTTCCTTCTGTGCCAACTCTGATCAATTAGTTGTGGCTTCCAGGGATCTGAATTTGAGGCTAGGATTAGCAGAAAGTGACCTATCTACTTGATTAAAGATGTCAGCATAGGCTTGGTAAGAGGGTGTGGGGAATGGTGGCAAAGATATCTGCCATTGAGAATACAGGGCAATGATGACAGTCTGCATAATTTTGCTAGATTATGTATTTTTAACCACCCACAATAAGCAGAGTTGAACAATTCATAATCGATTCCCTGTTTTCAGTTTCTACAGTCCAAGTAGGATGAACTTAAACATATGTATATTTTTAAAATGGAAACAAACATAGCCCATCATCTCTGTGTTCAGGCCAACTGTATATGTATGTATAAGTAGTATATATCATTCACTTACTAGTAGTGCCTTTATGAATTTGAAGACCTTTGCAGCCTTGACATGGTGCTAAGGAAAAAAAAAGTGCCAATACCCTTTTAAAAAAGTATACGTTTAGTAAGTGAAATTCAATAGCATAGGGCCGACCCCGTGGCTCTGTGGCGCTGGGAGCGCAGCAGCGCTCCCGCCGCGGGTTTGGGTCCTATATAGGGATGGCCGGTTCGCTCACTGGCTGAGCGCGGTCACAAAAAAAAAGGACAAAAAAAAAATTCAATAGCTTATCAGTGCTTTACATAAGTCACCTTTGGTGTTTAGGTCACCCTTAGTCATCACTTGGGAGAAGAGTTTTAGTTCATTTGTGGTTTTGCTTAAGTAGCAAACCTCCTTAGAGAGACAGTTGTCCTTCTTTCTCCTTGCTGTGTTATATTAACGTAAGCCACGACTCTTGAGGGGAAAATGCACAGATTGCAACTTTTCCTTCTTGCTTCTATGAATCAGGCCATGTTGGCCACACACTGTCCTTGTATGTGAGTAGAGTCATGAAGCCTGGCAAAATGTACTAATGAACTATCATTTTTTTGGTCTCATAACAGTCTCTTCTTGGGGACATATGGCTTCTTTGCAATAGTGTTTGCATCTGTCACTTTTGGGAATTTGACTCCTGCAAGTGTTTTTCTTTCTTTTGGGGGAGTGTGATGGGAGTGGATATAGTCTTAGATGATGTTTTTAATAGTTGAAATCTGTAAGTAGCTTGGCCTAGAGAAAATGGAAGACTCACTATGTGAGATTTTCTTGCCCTCTGATATTCAAAATTCTGTGTGTTGTCTCAAATTTTCCTTTCTACTTGCTCTGAGGAGGCTTTATAGAAATCATGGTTGAATGTTAAAAGTAAATTTCTAAGTACTTTCCAATATTATTATAATCAGCTAAAAAGAAAGTCATATGAACCTTTTCTATTCTTTCTTGATCCCCCTTTTTTATTCACTTTATCTTTTTCTTCAGTTTTGATTGATAATTATGAGTCCCCTAAAATGGCCTCTTCAATATATTTGGTGCATTGTTTTGGAAAAGAAAAGAATCCCTTGGAAATGGTTCAAGAGGGCTGTTAATTTAGGATAGCTTTTACATTTATTTACATTTAATTTATGATAGCTTATACATTTATTTGTCTCTTTTAAAAAATTTCTTCAGTCAGTATTCATTGACCACTCACTAAGAACTGTGTTGCTAGCTATTTTTGCTTTCTAATTCTTCTTCTTTTTTTTTTTTTTGGCAACTTTTTCTTGCTTTCTAATTTTTGAGAGCACTTAAAACTCATTGTTTCATTACTTAATAGCTTAGATAAATTGTCTATTGTAACTATAATCAGCTTTCCTAAAGTTTAACTTTTCTTCAGTTAACTAGTTGAATGATATTTAGTACTTAATTTGCACACCAGCTATTATTTTAACCTAAACATAAATAAGCAAACATTAGAAAATATCATGATTGCTTTAAAGTAGCTTTTTATTTGTATGTATAAATATTACTAAAAACATAAGCACATACTTTTTTGCCTTCTAAATGTCTTGATTTTAGTTGTTATTAATACATATTCTTACAACAAGAGTTTGTAGGTATTTAAATGAAAAAATTGTAACTTTAGAAGTTAAATAAATTGGAAATATTGGAATTGATAGAAATCAAGTCTTTATATAAAGTTAGTAACCTAATAGCAAATATGGATTCAGATTGATATAACTAAGCACTTGAATTCTGAAAAGTCTTCAGAATAGGATTTCTATTCCAAGTGGAAAAATAAACTTCATTTAAAAATATATGCATACTTCAAGGTCAAAGTGTTTGGATCCCTGTTTTGGCCAGCCCACCCCCCTACCTACCCCCAAATATATATGCATGCTTACATTGTTAGTATTTTTTTTCTCTTCCAAATTTCAAAAGGTTTGTACTCTACATTTTTGTTATGAAAATTCTGCTTGTTTAAAGATTGTAGTAGCTTTATAAGTTCAATAAAACTGAGCCATGTGAAAAGTGTGGGGGAAAATGTTTAATATACTTGCCATGTCACTAAGAAAAATTTAAGTACAGCATGTTTTGAAAGTTTAAGGAAGGGCTTAGAGCTAGGGCTGGGTCTGGAGCTTACAGACACCTCAAGCCCATTGTCCAGACTGGGTCACAAACCCTTCACACACAGGTCTACAAGCTAGGTAACCAGAAGAAAGGTCTTTGGAGCCTTGGTTGAAGAAAGAATAGTCTTTATTTCTGCACGCACATGCGCATGCGCGTGCACACACACACACATACGTGTCTAGGAGCTAGGCAGTCCAAAGAGAAACTCAGAAACTCAACTGCTACCAGCAAAGTCCAAAGAAAAACTGAACAGCAACTAGCAAAGTAAACATGCTCTCCTTTTAGACGCGAGCTCTCTGCTGGCCAGCAGTTCAGGGCTGCTGCTCCACACAACTCTCTAACACACAACAGCAACAAAACTAAAAAGATACATTGGTGTTCATGTGCACTAACTCCACCCCCCCCCAATTTGTTTACAAAGAATGTGCTGCACCACACCCAACCATACCCAAGGCAAGGGGGCCTGACTAAACTATTCTATTTCCCCAACAAAGGGTAACCCTTCACTTTTAATAAAGATTACATGGGTTTGTGCACACTTAAATGTAAACTCTGATTGACTAGCTTAAAGTTAATGCTGTGATATGAGAAAAGATAATCCCTGAATGGGTTTTGCTGTGTACCCTGCCCTGGAACTATCATGACCCTCCAAGTGGAGCAGAGCCCTCTTCTCCCTAATCAAGCACTGTCTCTTGACCTCTCACCCTCTAGCAGGTTTGGTTCTTGGTGATGCGAAGGGGTGGCAAGACTGTATTGATAAGCAGAGACCTGGCTTCTGGTTCCAGCTGTGCTGCTAACCATGTGACTTTGGGCATGTTATTAAAGACCCTAGATTTCAGTGTTGTCCACTTTCAGGTATCTTTCTGGTGGATATCTCCCTTGGAGGCCTTGTTGTCTTCCCTAGTGGTCTTTCTATTTATAGGACAGGGCATCTCAGCCTCCAAGGGCCTGTTGGTATCCCATCTCCAGCTTTCTGGGTTGTTGTAGGTGAGGAAGCGGGAGTGGAGGAGGGAAAGCTAGCCTCTCTTATGGATATGAGCTGAAGTTTTTAGCAGGGTTGGAAATGAGGAGTACCTGTGTCCCTCACCTGATTAAAATCTAAAAACATTGTAGTGGTCTGAGAACTGGCAGCTGTCAACAGAAAGCTGATTTCATTCATGTGCTGCAATTGCAGGGAAGAATTCTGTCCCTATCTTCCCTTCTAAGGCTAAGACTGCTGTCAAGAGTCCCCTCAACATCCCTGGAGACTTCTCCAGTAACTCAGGGAGTCTGCACCTATTTTATCCTTAGCAAGAAGTATTTACCCTTGAGGAGTCCCTGGTTTGGAAGGGACCTTACACAAGGCACATTAACAGGGGCCCTTCTTGGCTGCAGAAGGAAAGGAATTCTGAGCACCAGAGCCCTTGTAGGGGTTCAAAACTGGGGTTCATTGCTGCTGCTTTTAGGGGGAACTGTGCATAGGTATTTCTCAGATGGCTTATACATCCCAAGGAACAGTTTGCGAAATACTGACCCAGAGATACCGAAAGTATCAGAGTAACTAAAGACTTGTCAAAACTAAAATTTGACCAAGTCTCTAATTTGCTTAAGTCTCTTTAATGTTTCCCCTTTCCTCTTATAGAAAAGCCTAAACTCTATAATATGGTATATAAGGGCTTCTGCAAGGTGACACTGCCTCTCTCCTCCAGCCCAGAGGTTTTTGCACCAGAGCCTCTTTTCTGGGGACCTTTTTTTCTACTTTTTTGAATGTATTGTGCTGTCCTTTGACCCCAGGCTTCTGGAGGTACAAAGGTTCTCTGCCTGGAGAGTTAGGCCCCACCCTTCCTTACCTCATCTCACATTTCAGCTTGCAGATTTAAATGTAACTTCCTCTAACTTGTTTTCCCCTTTCTCTCACTGGTACAGATGGCCCAACAATGTGCTCTCAAACACTCTGGATTTCTTTCATCACAGCACTTCATTTCTTAGGGGATATCCAGTTCCTCCTTTAGCCAAGATCTACACCTTCAATGTTTCCACCTGATATGGCCTGTCTCCACCTGCACCGTGTGTAGCACCAATGAAGGGCAACTTCGGTCATCAAATATCTTTGGGGAACACTGTATCGCCTCTTGGAGAATCCCAATACGTAACAGCTCATCAAAGGCTCTGAGAAATCCTGCATAAAGAAGTACAAATTACCCAAGTACAGTTACCAACATCCCGAGGAACAGTTTGGAAAATACTGACCCAGAGATACCAAAAGGCATAATACCAATCTTTCACATATTATAACCTTAGAATAAAAATCCATGGGCCACTCTGTTTTCACAAGTTCTCGTATTTATCTCACAGACACTATTTTCTCCTATTACAAAGAAACTGGACTTTCTCTGCCTGAATTTCTCAAAATTACATTTGGGGAAAAGTAAACAAAATTACAAATTATCTTCCTGGAGCACAATCATAAAACATTCTTTTTGAATTAGTCACCATGGAGACTGTCAATTTAGCCTATTATTTTACTGGTGTTTTCTGGTTTAACCACCTCCTTACCTCTACATGGTTCATTTATATAATCAGCTACTATTGGACGGAGATAATAAATTCATCTTTTTGAGAAATTCCATCAAAACCCTTCCTATAAAGATGTCCCATATCCATCATATTTAGTGTTAAAGGTTGAATTATGTCCCTTCCCAAAAGATACGTTGGACTCCTAACTTCCAGTACCTCAGGATATGACCTTATTTAGAGATAGGATCTTAACAGTTAATTAAAGTGAGGTAATTAGGATGGGCCCTAATCTAATATGACGTGTACTTCTAAAAAGGTGAAATTTAGACACAAACATGCACACAGAACGCCATGTGAACATGAAGACAGCCATCTACAGCCAAGAAGAGAGGACTGGAATAGATTCTTCCCTCATGCCCCTCAGAAGGAATCGAGGTTGTTGACACCATGATTTTGGAATTCTAGCCCCAGAACTGGGAGAATAGATTTCTGTTGTGTAAGCTGCCCAGTGTGTGGCACTTTGTTTCAGCAGGCCTAGCAAACTAATACATCTGGTGAACACCAGTGAGTCCTATGTTGGGTCTTCTCCAAAAAGCTGTTTCTGTCGGTCCCTAAGTTCAATATTCTGCATATCATATAATAATGATAGCTGGTATTTACCGAGTGATGTGCTAAACACTGCTCTAAGTTTTATGTGTAGTAACTTGTCTAATCCTCATAACAGCCCTGTGAGGTTGCTGCTGTTATTCCCATTTTATGGCTGAGAACAACAAGGAACGGAGAAACTCGGGAATGTGCCCCAGGTCACCTGTTAGTAAATAACAGGTCCTAGATTTGAGCTCAGTACTCAGGGTTTTGAATGCAAATGTGTGATTCCAACATTATCCTGCTGTATTAGTTCGTTTTGTGTTGCTATAACAGAATACCTGAGACTGGGTAATTTATAAGGAACAGAGGTTTATTTGGCTTACGATTCTGGGACAGCTGCATCTGGCACAGGCCTCAGGCTGCTTCTACTCATGGCAGAAAGCGGCAGGCAGCCGGTGGGTACAAGCAGATCACGTGGCGAGAGGAAGCAAGAGAGAGAGAGAGGAGGTGCCAGGGTCTTTTTTTTTTTTTTATCCTTTTTGTGACCGGTAAGGGGATCGCAACCCTTGGCTTGGTGTCGTCTGCACCGCCCTCAGCCAGTGAGCTCACCGGCCATCCCTATGTAGGGTCCGAACCTGCACGGCGGGAGCACCGCTGGGCTCCCAGCGCTGCACTCTCCCGAGTTCGCCACGCTGTTGGCCCTGCCAGGGTCTTTTATACGAACAGCTCTCACAGGAACTAATAGAGCAAGATCTCACTCATTAATCCCCTCACCTAGGGAGAGCATTAATCCATTCGTGATGGATCCGCCCAGCCACATAAGAGATCAGATTTGCATGAGTTCTGGGAGCAAAATACATCCAAACTCCATTATCTACTTATCATGTAGGCGGGGTGTGGTGTTTATAAAACAGAAGGATCAGGAAAAAGAGGAGCAGGATGATAGAGAAGATTGCTTTTAGGTTTTGTGGATTGGATGGGTTGGAAACCGGGAACACGCACCGGCTTGCTGCTCTCGGTCGCCCCCCGCTGACATGGGGAGAGGAGGGCTGTTCTGACTTGGAAATGATGCAATGATGCTGAGGAACCACTCCTAGGGTTACAGAAAGCCGGCGGTGTGGAGCAGCAACTCCCTCCCCCACCTCCGCGGGGGAGCACTGTACCTGGAGGAGCTAGGGGAGGAGGCCGGGGAGGGGTTCTTGCCATTCTAGCTGGAGAGTTTCTGCTGACCTCCCAGTCGCCTCTTGTGCACCCACATGGCCGCATCGCGCTGCCTTCAGCCTCGGCGGGCTTCGGCTAAGGCACAGAAGTCAAGCCGCGCCTTTGGCGCAGGTCTCCTGCGCTGGAGAGATTGCTGCCCCTCCCCTCTCTCTCAGGCCCTCATTGGATTTCAGGGCCTGGGAGCTGCAGTTGTAGGAAGCGCGGAATCCCTTCTTCAGCTTTGGAATTCTCATAACACGGACTGTATCGCAGCCACGGATAGGACATGGGAGAGTATTAGCATGTCGGGGCTGGGAGTCATCCTCAGGAATCACCTAGTCAGTCCTGCCTCTCGTCTTAAGGTAAGAACAGGCATTGAACGTTGTAAGGTAGTGTAGTGGATGCAGTTAGCATCACCCAGATATCCCAGGGTAGGTGCTACACCCCCGCCCCCTCCCTTGAGTGTTGGCTGTTTAGCTGTCCTAGTCTGCAGAGAATTGCCCTGGACAACAGGCACCCCTCCTCACCAGGGAGGTTATTTCCCTCCTCCACTCTCCCCCAAGCTCACAGCCCGGAGCCATTGACTGGCTGCTGAGGAAGTCCAAAAGTTCAGCCCCTTTGCTCCTAGATGGAACCAGCTCTGGTGCCGCTGATGCTCCCTGTGAGCTCAGGCTGAGGCTCCTGCTGAGACCACATTCTTGCTCAGCTTTCTTCTCTGCCTTATCTGCCTGCCTCCCTCCCTTCCTCCCTCTTTCCTGAGAGCAATCCCTCAGAGAACTACTGAGACAAGAATCCTTGTGTCAGGCTCTACTTTTAGAGAATCTGACTTAAGAAGGAAAACTTGCTGAATAAATTAATGAAGACCCAAGATCTTCCTTTGGAGAATAAAAATTGACAGTACAATTGTTTCAGCTTTGGCCACTTGTACTTAAATTAAGGAGGTCAATGTAGGTAAATAATCATCTTCATAGGTTTACAATTATGATTAATTAATTGAAGTGGACAAATACAGATTTTCTTGGCACTAGATATTACCAAGTACAGATCAGTTGTTTAAAAAGTATGGTAAGACTACACTATTTAAAATAAGTTCTGTAGTTCGAGGTCCTTTATGTCTCAGTTTGGAGCTGCAATAGTCAATATGGACTCAGCTGAACAACTGACCATCTTCCCTGAAGTTTTTATTTCCTGTTCACTACACTCTTGGAGGGGTAGTTCCATATCGTCTTACTCATCTTTGCATTGTCCCTGTGGTGTCTAACACAAAATATTGTGAATCCTAGATGTTCAGTATCTTTGGATTTAGTTGAATCAGTTCCCCTAAAAATGTTTTTCTTGGTAATTTTAGAAGATAAATTTTGGGGGATAAATTTATCCATGAGAACTATATTCAGGCTTTTTAAACAAAATTGCTGAAAACATCCAACACAATAAATGTTTGCTTGAAAGAACTTATTCACGTGGGCTGCTTTGAACTTGAGTTGCTTTATCTTATCTATGATCATTTCTATGATGCATGAAGGTGCATACTTTCCCACCCCAGAGTTTCACAGAAGACAACGAACCACACATTTTAAGGTGCAGATAGCTTGCTTTATTTTGTTGTTACTATCTCAAAGAGGTCCAACAATTATAACTAACAACTGAATTTATGCCTGCATGAAAAAACTACATCAAATTGACATTTTGGGCAGTTAGTAATATTGTTGTTTTTAATTTAACGACAGCTTTATTTTGTTGTTCTTTATTTTTTGCTGTGGCTCATTGCTTAGGTGCCCCACTGTTTTCAAGTGTAAGTTAAATTTAGAGCTACCACACGAAGGCATTGGCTGCACCTTGGGACCTCCAAGAGGTGACACTGCTCTGGCATAGGAATACTTGAATAGCTTGGTTGAATGAGGGGATGGCCAGGAGATGTTACTTTTCCAAGCTATCCAGGTACTCGTTCTGTCAAAGACAGTGTAAAATGAGCGAACAAAGTGTTGGCCGTTACACTTTGTTCTGGTAATATTTGTCATGATAGTTTTGAGTATGACATCATCAGAGAAAATGTAAGACGTTAAAGTGTTGCTTACAGGAGGGTAAATGCAAACATCACCAATGCCTTACATTTCTGATTCAAAGGGTACTGGTGCACATGTCAGGTGACATGGCACAGCATCATCATCTTTTAGGTGGATAGGACATCTTCAGTGGGGAATTTCTCAACCCACTGAGGCATACTTAGACATCAACAGTATGTTGAGGCACAAAGATTGATTAAATGTTGAGCAGGGTATTCGTTCCATAAGAAACTTTCTCCTACCAACGGTTAATTTCAAAAGTTACATTGTAAATTGTCATAAAATAAGTGGTACAAAACTTTATAACCGTTAATCCGGCTATATACAGTATGTACATGTCACTAGAAAATGTTTAAGATTTTTAGGTCAACAATTACGAAAATATTGAAATGCATATTTCTGAACTTTGACTCATTTAGGTGGATACAAAACTACCTTCTTTTTTAAAAAAAATATTTACAGATCAGAAAGATTAGTCCATGTGGATTATTTGTGAAAAGTTAAGAAAGAGTGTAGAGTGTAAGAGCACACAGGCCCTCTTAAATGGATCGAATATTTATATTCACAGTGGCAGAGTCAGAGCCAAAGTCATTCCCTAAGCTCAGGGTATAAAGTCCACCATCTTGTTTCTGTACGTCCATGATGATCAGGGTCGTCAGATCATCTGTGTTTTCTATGTGGAATCTCCCTTGTTGTTCTTGATTTTGAATTTTTCTTCCACCACAAGACCATGTTATTTCTGGGGTAGGCTCACCCGTAAAAGCACAGGCTACTGTTAGAACTTTGCCTTCATCAATGCTGATATCAGAGGGAAGAGCTTCAATTTTAGGTGGAATTCCTTTAGGGAACAACAACAAAAAGGTTTTAGGACCACTGAAAAACTAATGATTTGCTTTCTACTGAATTGTGGGTACTAAAGACTATACCAGGCTACTTGGCTTGTTTACCTCGAACAATAATTTTATTGCTCACCTCTTATGCCTGCTTTAAGCATTCTACTAGTAGAGCTTTCCAGTTGTGTCATACTAGATTTTCCCATAAAACTGCTGGAACTCATTTCTACAAAGGACTCTTGCATGGAGGACATGCTTTGGGCAGACATGCTTGCAAATTTCATTTCAGTCATGCTGCTAGCACTGCTGCTGCTGAAACTGCTGAAGGAGGCCTCCTGCTTAGAGGCAGACATTTGGACTGACTGAGACGAGAAGCTTCCTTGCAAGCTCGTGTCACCACTTGTCCTCAATACTACCTCTCTGGAAGGTTCTTCAACTAGAGCTGTGGAGCATAGCAGATACACAGTGAACATCAATGACATCTGGTTCATTGGTTACATCTGACATTGACTTACAGAAGTGGAAACTTAAACACATACACAGAAACATAACCCAAACAACTTGCTGTTGAAGCATAAGCAAATACAGATATACATACATTTGTCAAGAGCTAGTTCAATGTCTCTGAGAAACGAATCCTTATATTTCTATCATTACATTACATGCAGGTGCTAGGAATCACTAGGAGAAAAATTAGTCATATAGAAAATGATCAATATATTGTGCATTCTGAAAATAAATGTCACAGGGAAGTAGGTAGCTTTACTCTGAAATTTAACTTATGCAAATTTCTGTCTAGTTGTAAAGAAATTATGACCACAAGAATGAATTCACACAGGATACCTGTCTCTCTTACACATGGAATTTAACGAGGCTTCTGAGAGGAAAAAAAAATACATAAAGGCCTTAAGCAAATAAGGAAAATGGCAAAGATATACTTACGAAGGACCGTTAAGGAAGCTGTAGCTGAACACTGGCCACGGAAATTTTTGGCCTTAATTGTGTACTTTCCACTGTCACTTATTGATGCGTTTCGGATTTCAAGAGAATATATATTTCTGGAACGACTTACACTGATATTTGAAGAAAGAGAAATCTGAAACGAAGGGGGAAAAAAGTGTTTAAGTTCATCAGTAGGCATGGTATTTAAAATTTTCTTCAATAATATATTCACAATTAAACTTACTGGCAGGTTGTTTTTAAACCATTCAATTTCAGGGGATGGCTCGCCACTGATTTCACAAGAAAAGAGAACGTTTTGTCCTTCATTAATATTTTGAGATCTGGGTTGTGAGATGAAGGCTGGAGCATCTGAGAGTTCTTTGCTCAGGGTCAGATCATACTGACACTTGATGACTCCTTGACTGGTTTTGCCTATGCAGGTGAGGATTCCTTCATCTCTATCACTGGCTTGCTTGATAGTTAGTGTCTGATCACTGCCCGAGACACCGTATCTGTACTCCTCAGAGTTAGTAAGCTCTTTTCCATTCAGTACCCACTTTACATCAGTGGCACCTGGAATGTTGGCTTTTAAAGTCACTTTTTGACCATCAGTTATGCTCATCTGAGTAGAAAATGTTTTAATCTCAGCCTGAGTTCTGATTTCTTCTGATGCCTGTGATGTTTTAGTGACTTCCTCGTGGACAATCGGTTTTTCCAGGGAGGCTGCTGCTGATTTCTTGACTTCCTCAGAAATCAGAACCTTTGAAGCTTCCTCCTTGAGGGCTAACTTTTCTTGAGATTTCATCTCTGACATCTTGGTTTCTTCAGAAATTAGGGCTTTTTCGGAAGCTTCCTCTTGGACAATTGCTTTCTTCTGAGATGTAATTTCAGAGGTCTTTTGTGTAGATACTTTCTGTGTCTCTGTGTCTTTTAAAGCTAAAAAAGAAACGTCTGTAAGACAAACAATTGGAAAGAGACCCCTTCCCTTTACTCTTGTAGATTTTGCACGTGAATAATATACAGACACAGAAAAACACGTCAACTTCTCTATGCATTGTAGGTAATACCTAATTCTTTCTCAGTTCTAGTCTTGGATAATTGTTATGATTGACTTCTGAAATCAGTGTAATGACTTCTTAAACTGAACTAAGTTGAAGATGATTCTTAGGACTTAAGAAAAAAAAGTTTTAAAAAGAATACTTAAAGAATTTAAGAGATGTATGGATTTAGGAGATTTTGAGTAACCAAAAAATTATTTTGTAGAAGATTGAGATGAAAGCAAACTAATTTTAATTGGGAAAACAGATACAGCTCTTTGCTCTTTAATTAACTTTGTACTGCTTTGGAAAATTAGCAAGAGAGAAAGCTTAGGGAAGCAGTACCATTTTGTACATACACCTGACTTTATACTTAAATATTCCTGGGAGCAGGGTCTGGCTGTGTAGAATCTTATATAACACCACATATAATTAGGCACTTAAAAATGCTTTTTATGCAATCTTACGTAACACCACATATAATTAGGCACTTAAAAATGCTTTTTATGCAATCTTACGTAACACCACATACAATTAGGCACTTAAAAATGTTTTTTATGCAATCTTATGTAACACCACATATAATTAGGCACTTAAAAATGCTTTTTATGATAATATAAAAGTATATACTAACTTCAGATATGGGTGTTTCTACATTTGTATACAAATGCTATTCTGGAATTAGGAAAACAATTTTATTTTAATACTTTCTTGTATGTGTGTATGTGTGTGTAAGGGAGGATGTTTAAAAATGTTTCCTTAATATGGTTTTCTGAAAAATGTTGGTAAGAACAAAAGCCAACCTACCTTTTATTGTTAATTTGCAGCTAGAGGACACAGATCCAGCTGAATTTGTTACTGTACAAGTATAAAGTCCACTGTCAGAAGTGTCAGTCTTAAGAATTTCTAAGAGGAATCCTCCTTTGTCTTCAGAGAGTTTATATTTACCTCCTTGTGTAATAGCCTGTAGAATGCAAGTGGTTTGAGTTTTTAAAAGTGATTTAATTTTAAACTTTTTTGGGGAATATGGGGATGAGGGGAGAGGTTAGTTTTTTAGAAGATAAAATTAAGGGACATTTAGGAACTAGTTACCTTTCCATCCTTTGTCCAGATGACAGTTGGCCGTGGTTCTCCAGTAGCTTTAACTGCAAATTTAGCAACACTGTCTGAAGAAACAGTTGTATCCTGCAGCCCAGTAACAATTACCGGTTTTGAGGAAATTGGTTCAGGAGATTTTGGTTCAATTTTCTTGGTTTCTGTTGACTCAGGAGTTTTCTGAGCTGATTTCTTAGTTTCCAATGCACTTGACACCTGCTCATGGATTCTCTTAAAGGCTTGTCCTGTAAACTGGCAGTTAGTTTTGGAAGTTCCACCTTCACCGGAAATCTCACAAACATATTCTCCACGATCAGATTCAGTGAGGTTATGGATTTTTAGCTCATAGGTACCATCTGCTGAATAATGAAACTGGAAATGCCCATTTTCTTTCAATTTCTTGCCATCTTTATACCAGGTGACCTCTTTTGCACTTAGTACACTACTTTCAACTGCACAGGTCAGCTTTGCAATATCTTTAGAAGCTTCTGCTTTCAGGGACTGAGTTATCTTTGGTGGGGCAGATGCTGGAAGCTGCTGAACTTTCTCTGTTGGTGTGGGTTTTGTCTCTGTTGGTGATACTGCTTTGGGGTGAGAAGTCACCAGTTCTGGAGATTTCACTCGTTTTGGAGACTTAGGTGCTTCTGGGGATTTCACCCGAGGCTCTGGGGATTTGAGTCTTGGTGGTGATGTCACAGCCTTTTCAGTAACCCTGGCCTTTTGAATAGTCAGAGTAAACTGTGCTTCTTGTTTTCCTTCACTGTTTTCTACCACCACGCTGTAGTTGCCCTCATCGGAAGCCTGGACCGAAGAGATCTCAAAGGTCGATTTGTACTTTGTGGTGGTCACTTGGTGGCGGGTGGAAGTACTTATCACTTGTCCTCCACGCAGCCATGTCACAGTTGGCACCGGCTCACCATCTGTGTCACAAGAAAACCTTGCAGACTCACCTTCATGCACAGTTATGGACCGTGGCTTCGTCAGAATTCTGGCTGCCAAAGTGGTCTTGATCTTTCTGGTTGTGGATTTTTCTTCTAGTGACTTTTCTTCTAATGCAGCACTTTTCATTTCTGCAGATGCATAGTGTTCATATGATGAGAGACTTTCCCTTGTCTCTGTCAGCTGTGATTTCACTTCTCTGACGGAAGAAGAAGCTTCCATCTCAGATGTTTTCTTAAACGATGAAACCGCATATGCCTCTGTTCTTGTTAGCTCAGGGAAAACAGATCTGGGGACTTCTTCATCTCTGCGCCGGGAAGTGTAGGTGGTATAATCCCCTCCTGTTACATCCAAGGTTGCATAGTCAGAAGCTTCGCCTTTGTAGTTGGTGCACACAGCACGGTAGGTTCCACTGTCATCGATATGACAGTCCAGAATTTCCAGCGTCAGAACCCCACTCGTGTTGGTGTAATGAATCTTATTGCTCTCTTGGAGTTCCACGCCGTTGTGGTACCATTTAACCTCGGCAGTTGGCTTAGACTGAACATTTAAGATAAAACGCGTATTTTGGCCACATGGTACCCTGTGGGAGCGCATTCTCAATGTGATTCGTGGGGCATGGTCCAGTGTGAAAGGCTGCTGACTCAAAACTTCATACTTCCTTTCTGATGTCTTCTGAGTCTTTAAAGCAGCTTTCATGGACTCATATCTGGAGAAGATATCAAATCTTGCAGACCTTTCAAATCTTGAGAGTGATCTCTCACTAGACACAGGGCTGGGGGAACGTGGGCGAGTTCTCTCTGGGGTAGGTGACCTTCTTTCTGTGTCATCTTCATATTCCTCGGCTGGTGGTGGACGTGAGCGGATCAGTTCGGACACGGGCCTCATGACTTCAATATACGTTGGGGACAGGGAGCGCCGTCGTCTCAGTAGTCTGGACACAGATGAGGATGCTTCTCTCTCAGTGTGTTTTGAGATTTCATATTCCTCCTCGATTTCTGTTATTTCTGTCACTTCTCTCTGTCGTCTTGATTTCTTTCTAGACTTTTCTTCCCTCGACAGGTGGTCAAGCTCGCTTTTGTATTCTGAGAGACGCTGGCTGGTGGTGACTGGGCGCAGCAGCTCCTCGTCCTGCTTCTCGGCCATGACCCTGTCCCGCTGGCGCGGCTGTCTGTAGGAGGCCCGCGCGTGCCGCTCCCGCAGTTCCGCATAGCTCGTGCTCGTTTCGGCCCTCGTTGGGATGTGATAGGTTGAGTATCTGAAGTCTTTTCTTGTTTCCTCCACCTTGACATGAGCTTGTGGTGAAGAGTAACGTAGGCTAGAAAGCTCAAAACGTGGAGGGCTTCGGCTTGGGGGTGAAGCCGAGAAGCCTAATTCGAGCTCTTCTTCAAGACGCAGCCTCTCTTCCTCTGTTCTTTTCATCGCTAAGTAGTCATCAATGGGAAGGAGTAACTCTTCATCTGAGATGTCACCCAGAGAACGTCTTCTAGGTCTGTAATAAAAGTAATAATCGGGAGAAGGTGTACGCCGGCGGGCTGGTCTCACCATTTCAAGGTCGTCTTGGGACAGTTTGGGGATACGCCACTTAGGTCTATATTGGTCTGTAATGCGTGGAAGGGGCATCACGTAGAACTGTTCCCATCTGGAAAGGCGGATGCGCTTGGGTCTTTTCTGTGCAACTCTGTCGAGCTTCCCAGGCATTTCAAATTGGTCGCGTATCTTTTTATACCATTTCATGTCAGACATAGGCACGAACTGCTTAATGCGCTGGTCTTCTTCTATGGTAGTCTGCTTGTACTTGCGTGGCTCTGGTACTTCATAAGGCATGCGGAGCTTTCTCTCCTCCTTCTTTTCTTCTGTCTGAAGTCGGAATTCTCCTTTTACGGTCTTGGTGCTTACAGCTGGTTTGTAAAGGATGGCAGCTTCTCTCAGAGCCTCTTGGGCTACCTGTGTCAGTGGCACAGATTCAGTTCCAGAAAGAATTTCAGCCATTCTTAGTGTCTTGTCAATTTGTTTTTGAACGTGTCGTTCGCGCTCCTCCTTACTCTTGAATTCCTGTTTGACGTATCTCAAGCGTTCCACTTGTAGGTGAGCCTGGCAGCTGGTGGATCCAGCGGTGTTTGTGGCTGTGACCCTATAATAACCTGTGTCTTCAGGCAAAGTATCCCTGATGTGCAAAGCATAATAATCCAAGCCTTCATGGATAATTTCAACGTTAGGCCCAAGGGACAGTGGCTGGCCATCTTTCTCCCATTTCAATGTTGGCGGGGGGATGCCAGACACTCTGATCTCAAAGCAGACACTTTGGCCTTCTTGGCATTCTGCATTGGCCAGTAGCCGTTTGAACATGGGTCTTAGGGTAGTATCTGTTGGAGGTGGGTGTGGGGTTACAGTCAGCTTTGCTTTACAGCTGTCTTCACCATATTTGTTCCTCGCCACAACAGTATATTCAGCAGCATCATCGGTAGTTACACTGTTGATTGTTAATTGGTAAAGACCCTTGTCAGACTCAAATGTGTATTTCCTGTCATCCTCACCTGGTTTGATTTTCTGACCTGATTTATACCACGTTACACGAGGCTCTGGATGGACGGTTATAGTTACTCCGAACCGGACATTTTCACCCACATAAGCTGTCTTATTATAGAGAGGCAGGGTAAATTCTGGTGGCCTTTCCAGGAGTCTCATTGTATCTGTTCTACGCTTAATTTTCTTCATGGTTCTACTGAAGTAATAGTCATAAACTTCTCTCACACCTTTAACAAATAGCTCTGCGTAAGAACTGTCTTCACCGTAGTCATTGACTACTTTGCATCTGTAGGTACCATCATCGAATTTGGTGATGTCTTTGACATACATAGTGGCCACTCCATCTTCATAGGTGATTTCATATTTCTCACCATTCTCCAGCTGCCTGACACCAAAGTACCAGGTCACTTGGGTAGACTGATCATAATTTTCAATTTTGCATACGTATTTGACATATCCTCCTTCTTCAGCAACCGCATGCATTATCTGTCCAGAAACTGGGCCAATCTCAATGGATGCTACTTTAACTTTAGCAACACTCACTCCCCTCTGAGAACGAATTGCACCACCACAGGAGACTCGGGCTGCGGACACAACCATGTTGAAGTCTTTCTTGATCAGGGTGTGGTAGTAACGCCGGTGTTTTAATGTCCTGATAACTTTAGTACTGACTCTTTCTATCTTCTGCTTCAGCCATGGGTGCTGGAGTGCCTCAGATGCTGTCATGCGAGATTTTCTCTCTTTCACTAACAGCCGGTCAACAAAATCCATGGCTTCGAGGCTAATCTCTTTGAATGCTTCTTCATCAAAAGTATATTCAGCATTCATGATATTCTCAATTATCTGTTGGTTAGTTTCAGCCAGGAATGGGTTGATACCACTCAACAGCACATATACCAGTGTTCCAAGTGACCACATGTCTGTGGCTGTGCTGACAACATCATGCTGGTGGACCTCAGGTGCATAGTATTCTGGGGCAGTGAACAGAAGCCTAAAGTTGTCTCCTGGCTTCAGCTGACGGGCTTGACCAAATTCTATAATTTTAATGGTGGAGCTTCTTCTTGTTTGGTAAATGATATTTTCTGGTCTAATGTCAAAGTGTCCAATATTATGACTATGTAAGAACTCAAGTGCTTCACAGACCTGGCGAACATAACTTACAATTTCTCTTTCATTAAGTTCAAAAGCACTTGTGTTGATGCGCTCAAATATGTCAAGTCCTGATATGAACTCAAAGATCATAACTAATTCTTCCATGCTTTCAAATGATTCATGGAGGTATAAGATGTTTCTATGCCTAGCGATGTTTAGAATAGAAATTTCCTTCTTTACCAAAACCTGATCAGTCCCTTTGACTTTGACAAATTTGGCCATGTATGTCTTCTTTGAGGATGTTTCAATGCAACGGTGGACAATTCCAAACTCACCACGCCCAAGATCTTCAGCAATCATATATTTCTCATAGAGTACCTTGGTTGAAGAGTGAGATGCTTTAGTCATGGAAACTTCCCTGGTTTCATCTACTTCTTCATCATAGTTCAGAGCTCTGGTCTTATCTTCTTTGGTTATGGTTGGTTCTGAAGGTTCGGAAGGTTTGCTCAGGCCAAATTTATTTTCAGCGATTACCCGGAACTGGTAACTTGTTTTTCCAAATAAGTTGATCACAGTATAACGTGTTTCTCGGGCCTGTCCTACACGGAGCCATCTTTCTGCAGTAGTTGCACATTTTTCAACAATGTAGTTGGTGATTTTGCTGCCACCATCAGAAGCTGGCTCGGTCCACGTTAAGTTGACAGAATCTCGTGAGACATCACTAACTTTGACTCCTCTGGGTGGGTCAGGAACATCAGCCACTTCCAGTTCAACTGTCTTCTGGTCAATTCCAAATCTGTTTTTGGCACAGACCACATAGAAACCAGCATCTTTTCTCTCTACCCCATTGGGGAAAACAAGTGATGTGAAGGATCTTGTAACAATAACTTGGTAGTGACCATTATTGTCAATGAGATCTTGTCCTTTCTGCCAGGTGATCACAGGATCTGGTTTGCCACTGAAAGGAATCTTGATGCTGACCACCTCACCTCGGAGAGCATGAACTGCTCCCATGCCTTCAAGAGTTTTAGGCAAGTGTATCTTGGCTGGAACTGTATCAGAATAAAAGAAGAAAAAATTTAATTTGGCAACACCTAACAATATCTATTAAAGTGCAATACTTCCCCTCCACCCCTAAATTAATGATAAGTCAACTAGCACCAAATTGATGTTTACTGATTTATTTTTACCTTCCACTTCCAAGGAGGCAGTCCCAGACACAGATCCCCCTTGGTTGGTGGCTCTGACTTGGTAAACTGTGGCATCATCATCTGTAACACTTGCAATGATGAGCTGGTGGTAGCCACCCTTATATTCTTGAATCCTGTACTTTAATCCATCTGCAATGATTTCTTTGCCTTGTCTGTACCATTTCACAATAGGTTTTGGATGACCAGTCACTTTGCAGACCAGAGTAGCATTGCTCTGATATCTAACATTTAGATTTCTGAGTTCCTCTTTAAAGTGTGGTGCCTGAATTGGTACATCAGATTTGGGAGTGACAGGTTCTGATATTTCACTCCATTCACTTTCCCCACCTAGGTTTTCACATTTCACACGGAACTCATATTCGAGACCTTCAATAAGGTTTTGCACTGAAAAGACGGTTTCTCGAATTTCTTCTGTTGTCACAGCAATCCATTTATTCTGCTTCTTCTCACGCTTCTCAAGGTAGTAATTTCTAATCTTTGCACCCCCATCGCTGGCAGGTGGCTTCCAAGCCACAACACAAGAATCTTTGGTGACAGCAGTAATAGTTGGTTTGCCAGGAGCACTTGGCTTTTCTATTTTTTAAAAAAAAGATTTGAGTCATGAGGTGAAATAGGCAGCTTTAGTTAAAAGCTTATTTTTAAAAAATAGACTGTTATGACTGTAAAGTTCTATTAAAAATAGCTATTCCAGAAAAATGAAATTGGTTACTTTATGCTAAGAAACTTATCAAAAACTAAAGATTCTTTTTAAAGAAAGGGGTAGAGTATATATTTCCCCTTTTACCTTTGCAAATATTCAGTTAAAGTGAGAGAAAAGGCACTTGCACTTTATCTGAATCTTTGCTATTTCCTTTCAAAATTTATTTCTGTTCAAAGAGTTTTATGTAAAGATGGCATTTTACCATATGAAGAGATAGAAGTCGGGTTGTACTCACCAAATGGACTCTTAATGATCACGACTGAGGAGACCTCTAGAGGGTCACTGATACCGAAAGTGTTCTGAGCTGAAACCCGGAAATAATAGCCAGCATTTTCTGTGAGGTTCACGATTCTGCAGGTTGTCACAGAGATGGCTGAAGACACCAATTGCCATTCAGCCCCTTCCTTGGCCTCACATTTCTCCACCACATAATTAGTGATCCAGGAGCCTCCATCATCTGCAGGTGGTTTCCAGCTAATCACCACAGAGTTCTTCAACAGAGCTTCAATCACAATTGGTCCTGTAGGTTTGTCTGGTTTATCTGTTGGGGGGAAATATAATTGTAGTGGGTTTCAAAGTATGTTTCCAAGATTTTTTTTAAAGAGTTTTTTCTTTAAAAATAAAAGCACTGAAAACGAAAATAAAATACCTTGTATTTCCACATCAAGGATGGCATCAACTGTTCCGAAAACATTGCTGAGCTGAACCTTGTATTTCCCAGCATGAGTCTTACGTTGGACATTCTTCATGACAAGATGAGTATAGTGCTCAGTGTTTTCAATAGTAATGCTTTCTGAGTTTTGCAAAAGTTTCTGGCCACGGAACCAAGTCATGGCAGGTACTGGACGTCCAATGTACATAACATGAAGTCGGAGTGTAGAACCCACAGCACCATAGTATTTCTCTTTCAGTGGGTAACCAGGATGGAACTGTGGTGTTGCTTGCAGGAGAAGCTTGCTACTGGTTTCTACTTCTCCAACCTCATTGGTAGCTATGCATGTGTAAACACCTTCATCTTCTTGTTCCTCTGTCATTACCGTCAGGGTATGTGTGCGTCCATCTGAAGACATTTTGTATTTCCGGCTTTGTACAAGCTCCTTACCAAATCTGTACCATTTAATGTCAGGAAGAGGCCTTCCAACAATCTGGCACGAAAGTTGAGCAGGTTCACCAAGTTTGGTGGTTATATCCTTCATTTCTTTGCGTACGCCTGGGGCCTCTCCAGCTGAAGGATATGAAAGAGGATATCCAATGCATTGATACTACCACATCTATACTCCTCTGTCCTTGTATAATCAGGAATAGATTTATCCTATTGATACTTTATTAGATGCCATGATTTACATGAGTCTAATTCTTATATAATGTAATGATTTACATGAAGTCTAATTCTTAAAAACTCTTTGAAGTGATATTCCTAGAGTCATATGAAAAATAGGGATTCAGTGAGCACATCATCACATTATTATACAGAGTGACTTTTCTCTTTATGATTGGGAAGGCATTAATGATGTGTAGGGTTGGGGAAATATGAGTTCTCTCTATAGTTCTCCAGTATTCTTGAACTTACTTAGGTTCACTGAAGTGAGATACATTTGTTGGCCCTTCAAATCTTGTTAGAAGGTATTAAACCCCACTGCATTAGAGGGAAAAATTGCTTAAGGAATGTGCTTAGTTCACTGCACCTAACATCTCCTGCTGAGGTTATGTGCTTGGAATGGCTTCCCAGAGAACTTGTCAACTATTCCTTGTACGTGCATATGCCAAAGTGAGTGATTTCCTTCTAACACTTGCTCTCCAGTAAAGCTTTCCAGAGTCCTACTTAGTATAGAGAAAGAATTAGCCTTAAAGTGTTGTTCAGTTTGTAAATCATAAGCAGAGAACTAAAGGCTACTTACATGTTAGTTTAGTCTTTATAGACATAGCAGTTCTTCGAGGTCTGCTAAGCCCAGTTTCATTCTCGGCGAAAACCCTGAATTCATATTCAGTAGCTTCCAGCAAACCTCCTATTGTGAATTGCCTGTCCTTGATACGATCCTTATTGCTCTTCTTCCAGGCACTGTCTCCAGACTGTCTGTATTCAACCCAGTATCCAAGGATTTCTTTGCCACCATCACATTCAGGTTTCTCCCACTGTAGAGTGACACTATCTTTGGATATTGAAAGAATCTCAAGTTCTCCTGGTTGGCTTGGTTTATCTGAAATATTTAAAATCATTTGAAAAGGGAATCAGCTTTACTGGTGAACTAAAAGAAAAAGACCAAAGATGGTTTGCCTCTTTGATTTTACCCCCTTTGGAAACTCCTTACCAAATGGATCTTTGCAAACAACTGGTTCGGAAGCAGGGCTGGTCTCACTTAGACCAACATCATTCTGTGCGATGATGCGGAACTGATACTCAGCATCAGGAACAAGCCCAGTGACGGTGTACATTGTGGTGGTTATCTGAGTCTTGTTGTGTCTGACCCACTTGTCCATTGATGTCTCCTTGCGTTCAATGTAGTAGCCAGTGACTCGAGAACCACCATCGTCTTTGGGCCGGGACCAGGACAAGCTAACAGAACTCTTAGTCACATCAAGTATTTCTGGAGGATTGCTTGGAGGTTCTGGAGGATCTATAAATGTAAGTGGAAAACACACGGGTATTAGAGTACAGTCCCAAATATTGTAAGCTGACAGCTTCTATTTAAGAACAGAAGAGTATTGAAATAATGTTTACTATTTTGTGGTTGAAAGAGCACTTACTCAGTGGTGTTTTCGGTATGACTGGTTCCTCAGATTTCAAGGGTTTGCTTATGCCAAACTGGTTTTCTGCTGAAACACGGAAATGGTACTCCACATTTTCTTTGAGGCCTTTTACTACGAGAGATGTGCCTCGGACTCTGGAATCAATGGTCAACCAGGCGGCTTTAGGCACTTCTCGTCTCTCAAGGATGTAGCCTAAGATGTCAGCACCACCATCATCAGCAGGAGGTCTCCAGCTGACCCTTACAGAGCGGGCTTGGATGTCATCATATTCAAGTGGTCCTTCTGGAGTGTTGGGATTTCCTATCACCCTGACCTTGATGTAAACAGACTTCTTGCCACATTTGTTTTCCAGAACCAGGTCATAAGTGCCAGAATCATCCCTGTCTGCTTCTTTGATCACCAGCTCAGTGTGTGTTTCAGATGTTGCAATCATGGCACGCCTACTAATATCTTGGCCTTCCTTGGTCCATTTACATATTGGGTACGGTTTTCCTTTGATTGGTATGGTAAGTCTGATGACTCCGCCTTGTCTTACAAAGATACCTTCCTGGTATCTTTCATCAAGTTCATAATCAGGATATTCTGGGAAAAAAGGTAAGGTTGCAGTTTAGTATTTTTGCAGGGAAGGGAGTAGGAAATAAGCCTTAAGGCAATTATAGCAGAAAGCAAATGATCATCTGTCTTACCAAGCATTTCTGTGACTTTGACTGTTCCTGGTACCTCAGCAGGCTCCCCAGGTCCACCAGCATTACAAGCGAGGACACGGAATCTGTATTCAGCACCCTGAGGTAAGTGTGTTAGAGTGTACTCCCGAATCTTGGTTGGGGTGGTGTTACATTTGGTCCATTCATGTTGATCTACTTTTTGCATTTCAATCAGGTAGCCTGTGACTTTAGATCCTCCTTCATCTTCTGGAGCACTCCAGGCCAGGGAGACTGATGTCCTTGTTGTATCAGTAACTCTTGGGTTTTGTGGCTTTCCTGGAGGAGCTGGGAATAAGAATAAGACCACAGGATACTTGCTCAAGTTGCTGCAGAGTTAAAAATCAAGTGTGCCACCTAACAAATTCAGTGAGTTGTTGAGATATGAACTATTAGTATTAGACTATTTTTTGTTTTGTGAAAGTTTCATTAATTTTGTCAGTTAAAAATACTTATAGCTTTGCTTTTTCCTTTTAAATGTGCTTTATTTATGATCACTACTACTATTTTACACTTATCAACAATTTTTAAAGTGCTTTCAGAAATATTAACTTGTTTTAAAATTTTAACTGTGATACAGGACATATATTATGAAGCCCATTTTAAAGAGGAGGAAATAGACTCAAGAGAAGAATATAAAGAGTTATTTGCCAGAAGTTGCGAGGGGCTGTGGTTGAGAAGGGATTGATTACAAAGGAACAAAAGAGCACTTTTTAGGGTGATGAAAATGTTCTATATTTTAATCATAGTGGTGATTACAAAACAATACATTCTTCAAACGCCATATAACTACATACTTAAAAAGTGTTAATTTTACTGCATATAAATTCTATATCAATCAACTTGACTTATACAAAAATGTATTTACCAATTGGATCCATGGCAGCGATGGGTTTGGAAGGACGACTTGGTTTTCCAGTCCCTCTTGCATTAATGGCTGTGACACGGTGTTCATATTCTAAGCCTTCAATAAGGCCAGTGGAGCGATACCGTGTCATTGTCACTGGTACTTTATTTACACGTACCCATCGATCTGCTCTTACTTCTTTCCGCTCCACAATATATCCAGTCACTTGGGAACCACCGTCATCTTCAGGTGGATACCAAGTAAGTGTCATGCCATCTCGGGAGACATCAAATATCTGTAATGTTTCTGGGGGTCCAGGAATACCTGAAGCAAGACAGAGGTAAACACAATATGGCAATATGAATAAATTAAAATAATGACTCAAATATTTGTGTCGGTCTTAGCTTTCAATTGGTATTTTAAAAGGTATATAAGATACTTGTGACTATTTTTTAATTTTTCTTGTCCCTCATTTTCTTCAATTCTATGAACATTTAAGAATGCATTCTGTATTTTTCTCATACAACATAATCTTTCTTCTTTCTTTCTCCTTCCTTCCTTCCTTCCTTCCTTCCTTCCTTCCTTCCTTCCTTCCTTCCTTCTTTCTTCCATTCCTCCCTTCCTACTTCCTCCTCCTCTTTCTCTTTCATAAGAGTGACGCCAAAAAAAAGCTAACTGTGTTGAAAACCTCCAAGGAAAGGATATTTAGAAACCTTAGAAAGACCTTTTTTTATTTACATTAGGTCATGTTAAAACAAATCCCTGGCTTGTTAACATTCAGAATAAGAGGTGCGGAGAATGGTGGGAGGGTCCACGGACTTACTGATGCTGCTGCGACATTCTATGACTTCAGACTGCAGGTAGGAGCCAATCCCGAAGCGGTTTGTTGCAGCCACCCGGAACACATACTCGTTTCCTTCAGTGAGTCTGGTAAACTTAAATGTCGATCTAGTCACTGATTCAGAAACTGGCAGCCATCCTGGACGATGGGCATCCCGCTGTTCTACCACATAACCACTCAGTGGAGCACCGCCATCCAATTCAGGCGGTTCCCAGGAGATGGTAACTGACGTGGCATCAATTTCATCAATCTTGATAGGTCCAGTTGGTGGACCAGGCTTGTCTACGAAAGAAAAAGAAATCCAAGAAATTAATTTTCACTTCAAGTCAAAATTGGGTGACTGAACATCCACAGCTCGCTTGTGTCTTTGTCACATGTCCTTACCAAGAATGATAACTTTAATGGTCTCTGAAGTAGTTCCAGTAACATTCTTCAATTCAAGTGTATATTCTCCAGTATCTCTTATGGTGGTTTCACGGATGGTTAATTTAGCTACTTTAGTATGAGTTTCAACTGTGACACGCTCTGATTCTCTCAGTTTAGAACCAGCAAGGAACCAGGAAGCAGCAGGAGGTGGACGACCAGCAATAGGTATCACCAGCTCTACTGGTCTGCCAGCTGGGACGTGGATGGTCTTTTGAGGCATTGTAGAAAGATCAATCGTTGGCAACACTATGAGAAAGAGATTAGGAGTTTATTCTTAAGCATTATTACTAATGATACAGTGTCATGAATTCTGAATGTTTTCATTTTACCTGACTATCATTGTTATTTTTTGGCTATTTGGTACGTACCTCTGAGGTCTTGTACAGTCACAGCTGTGACGATCTCTCTTGGTTCTGACACACCTTTCTCATTTTGTGCCCTCACTCTAAACAAGTACTGTTCACCTTCATTTAAGGAAATAACAGTGTGCTCCAGGACGGTGGGTTTTAAGGTGACAACCTTCATCCATCTCTCTGTGCCGGCTTTGCAGGCCTCGAGAACATATCCAGTGAGTCGGCTACCCCCATCGTACAATGGTTTTTCCCAGGCAAGGGTGACAGTGGATTTGGTGACATCAACCACCTCTAGCTTTGTAGGCACCAAAGGCACTTCCGAGACCAGAACTGCATCAGATGTTTCGCAAGGTTCTCCAATGCCATAAATATTTTCTGGCAGCACTCTGAAGTAGTACATGGTTCCTTCTACAAGTCCAGAAATCCTGTAAAGTGTCTTGCTACATTTGGTAGTTACTGTTTTGAATGCTCTCATGGCAGCTTCACGCTTCTCAACAATGTAATTGTTGACTGGAGCTCCACCATCAATTGTGGGAATTTCCCAAGTAATAGTCACAGAATCTCTTGATACTTCTTTAACTCTCACTGAAGGACAGGGACCAGGAGTATCTAAAAGATAGAATGAAAGATCCATACTTCCTATTTGCCTGATTGGTTGATAGATCTTTGGGGGTTGGGGGGAGAATATAATCAGCATAGCTCCTCTCTAGAGAGGTGATCAGTCATAGGTCGAAGTGTATCTTTTTAAAGAATCTACTCACAGGATAATCAATTTTAAGGAAAATCCTTACCATATACTTTAACAAGGACTGTTGCTGATTTCTTGCCAGATTGATTTTCGGCTTCGATTGTGTATTTTCCAGCATCATACCGATTAACTTTGTCTACAATTAGTAATGAGTAGCTCTCAGTGGTGTCAATAATAGCCCGGCTTGCAAGGTCAATGCCCTTCTTGCTCCATGTGATGACGGGAGCTGGTCTTCCAGACACAGACACCATCAGGCGCAATGAGGCCCCAGCCCTAATGGTCACAGTCTTCTTTAGATCATCTGCAAGCTCAAGATCCGGTATTTCTGGAAAGTAAATATCAAAATTTAATTAATTCTTGAATAGGCATGATGAGAAAATAATTCACCTAAAAACTTGTATTATAAATACCTAGTCTTTCCACAGGCTCAATTTCAGCAATTGATTCGCTGTATTCACTCATACCCTTCACGTTCACGGCCGCGACTCTGAAGGAATATTTCTGGCCCATTTTAAGGTCTGGCACAGTGAATTCAGTATTTCTTATTGTGGCATTGGTGTGCACTCGGTACCACTGATCAGTGTCTTTCTCTTGCATTTCAAGAACATATCCTATGATATCAGTGCCACCATCGTACATAGGCTTGGTCCATGCCAAACTGATGCTGCGCTTGGTGGTATCCACAACTCTTGGAGCAGAAGGTGGTCCAGGGGTATCTATGGAATTTAAAAAGCAGAATGCAGATATTACTCAAATAAGGAAACTCAGATGTGTATTTTTGGTTTTCAAGACTAACAATGGCCTTATTGCTCTTTGTTTACACTCACTAAGATAATCTTTGTAACCAATCTCTTCTGATAGTACAGGACAGCATTGTATGCTACATTGTCATTACTCAAAGTGCCCATATCAGGGAGTTTTCTTAATTGCTCATCTTTCACTAGGTTAATATCACTTGCCACCTCTCCATTTCTAATGAATATGGGAATCAGTTTCCTCAACTTCCCCATTCAGTCCCAATGACTTCTTCCTTTTAGTTCTTGTCCTCAGTTCCTGTAAAAGGATTTGCCATTTATTTTTGAAGCTCTGTGACAATTATTTTGTTAGTAACTTATTAAAATAGTAGAAGCTTTATGGTCCCGCTTAAGCCTTTTCAAAAAGGAATTTTGCCCTTTTTCTTTATCTCAATGCATTTTTCTCACAATGCATTTTTCTTTGTTCTTAGGAATATTTATGAAATATATCCCTTTCATATTGGTAGAAGAATATTTTTTTCATAAGTTAGAAAATACTGTGACAGTTTTCAGCAATGCCACTTGCTAGCTTATCAACAGATGTAGTAGTTTAAATGTTCTCTGACTTAGGCTTGATTTACAATCATGCTAATAAGCATATGCTTTTCTAGACCATTCATAAATTCTACAAATTCTTGGAATGGCATGTTGGATAATGATTTGTCTACAGATTGATGGGCATTAGATGTATATACGATTCTTTGAACTCACATGATGGTTCTCTGCATGAGATGAAGTCGGAAGCTTCACTGGGCTCGCTGTTACCCGCAGCATTCACTGCGGTCACCCGGAACTGGTAATCACAACCTTCCATCAGGCCGGTCACCTTCAGCCTGGTATCATACACCACAGAATCTTTGTTGACACGTGTCCAGCGCAGGCTCTTCTTCTCACGTTTGTCTACTAGGTAGTTGCTGATATCATTGCCACCGTCAGATTCAGGTTTTGTCCACTGAATGATGATATGCTCTTTGCCAGCCCCAACTTCTTCAGGTATGCCAGGTTGTGATGGAATAGCTGTTTATATTTTTATGAAATTAAGGATGATCAGTATTGCACACAATCACTATTGACAGGACTGTCCTTCTCCCCCCTCTGCTTACATTTCAACTACCAAATTGTTTAAAAGTGTTGATACTTACTGAATGAATTTCTGGCTACAATTGGCTCTGATTCAACAGGCACACCAGGGCCATACTTGTTTACTGCCCTCACTCGGAATGTGTATTCATTGTTCTTGATAAGTCTGGTAACCACATAGGAAAGCGTTGGGCATTCGCCTTCAACAATCACCCAGTTGAGCCTGCTTGTCTCTCGTCTTTCCACAATGAAGTGAGTTATTTCTGCTCCCCCATCTTCCTGAGGAAGGCTCCAGGCTAAAGTGCACTTCTCCTCTGTTACTCTGCTGACAGTGAGCTTTCCACATGGGCCAGGGGAATCTGAAACAGATGTTAATGACAAGCCATGATGAAGATCATGCTTTCTGCCCACACTTGAAAATGCTATAAAAACGCAAGAACATTTGACATGCTTACCAAGTACTTTGACCATGACAGACACAGACTTGGTCCCACTAGCGTTCTTCACTGTTAAAGTGTATTTTCCACTGTCACTTCTGTCACAGAACTTGATCACAGCAGTTGCTCGTTTGCCAGTATACTGCAAAGAGACTTTTTCACAGAGATCTAGTTCCTTGTCTCCTTTGGTCCAGATAATTTTGGGTTCCGGTTTGCCACCAACTGCAGCATCAAGAACAAGATCAGAACCTGCTCTGATGGTAACCAGATCGCCCTGTAATCTGGCATCCAATTCGGCTTTGGGTGGAGCTGTTAAACAGGCAAAATAGATGCAAATGAGTATCCCACAGTTTATTTTCACATAAATCGTGATCATTTAAAAAGGAGAACATTGACTATTTCCTACCATATTCATCTCGGCAAGTGACAGGGCCTGTGGATTCTGACCCTTTGCTAATTACGCCTGCTGCATTCTTGGCCAACACACGGAATTCATAAGTGTCTCCTTCACTGAGGGCAGTCACGGTGAAGAAATTGTCAGATACTATGGTATAGTTGCACTTTAGCCAGCGACCATCTCCTACCTCACTGACTGGCTTACGCTCTATGATGTAGCCTACAACCTTGCTGCCTCCATCATACACCGGGGCAGACCAAATCAGTGATACTGTTGATCTTGTGACATCTGTCACCTCCGGTCTGCCTGGTGCATCTAGAAGGGATATAAAAATAAAGTTAAAAAATGCAGCTCTGAGTTCTACTAGTACTACCAATAATAATCAAATGTACCCTTAAATTTTGATACATACCAACTGGGTTTTGAGCCATAATAGGCCGTGAGGCTTCGCTGGCCTTGCTAACACCTGCAGCATTGAGTGCATAAGTTCTGAACTGATATTCTAGTCCTTCTGCTAAACCGGTCACTTTGTAGTTGCACTCTAAACATGGCACTTTGTTTTCTTTCACCCAAAGGATGGTGTTACGTTCTTTCTTCTCAACCCAGTAGCCAATGATTTTACTGCCACCATCGTGGTAGGGTTCTTCCCAACGAATAGACATGGCATTTGCAGACACATAGTAGACTTCAGGTCTCGTAGGAGCGCTTGGTGGGACTAAATACAAAGGTATCAAATATGAATATATTTTTATAAAATTCAGGGGAAGTATTTAATAATCGAGACTTTAAAAAATGATTTTTATTTTTCTTACCAAATGGATGCTCAGCAATTATTGGTGCTGATTCTAGAGGCTTGCTGACACCAAATCTGTTCTCTGAACTGACACGGAAAGAATACTCCATGTATTTTGTGAGGTGAGTGACTTTAATCTGAGTGCGCTTGACACTGGAATTGACAAGCTGCCAAGCTGTTGTACCCGACTCACGCTTTTCGACTATGTAATTAGTAATTTCGGTGCCTCCATCATCTTTAGGTTCAGCCCATGACAGGACACATGATTCGGCCGTGACAGATGAGACCTCAATAGGGCCAGTTACTGGACCTGGCCTTCCAATGACCACAACTGTGATGGTAAATGTTTTAACGCCAGCTGTATTTTCCAGGGTCAAGAAGTATCTGCCAGAGTCACCTCTCATGCTGTCCTTTACAGACAGGGTGGTTCTGTCTTTTGTTGTTGTGATACTCACTCGGTCTGTCTCCTTTAGTCTCATTTCTTCCAGTTTCCATGTTACTTTGGGGGCAGGACGACCACTGATTGGTACATCAATGGTAAATGTGCTACCTGCTTTGCAAGTTATGAGCTGATTGGTAATTCCAGTGAGGTCAGCTGTGGGCTCAATTTGAGGCTCTTTGATGATGACAGAAGAGAAGGCTTCCCTAGGCTCACTATAGCCGGCATCATTCTTGGCCTTCACACGGAATTCATATTCAGTATTCTCAACAAGGCGCTCTATTGTGAAAGTCAGCTGTTTGGTGTGACCAGCTTCAACCCAGAAGTCAGATCCCTTTTGTCTCATTTCAAGCAGGTAGCCAGTGATCCGGCTGCCTCCATCATGGTCGGGTTTAAGCCACGCTAAGACCACAGAGGATTTGCTAGTGTCAACGATATCAAGTCTCCTAGGTGGAGCAGGCTGTTCTGTGGCTACAATTGGTTCAGGCATTTCGTAGGGTTCACCAACACCATACTCATTTTCTGCAGAAACACGGAAATAATATGGAACGCCTTCTGCCAGGTCATTGACCTTAAGGATCTGACGAGTGCATTTTTCACTGACAACCTGCCAGCTACGGCGACTTGCCTCTCGTTTCTCTACCACATAGTGATGGATTCGGGCACCACCATCGAGGAGAGGGGCATCCCACAACAATGTAACAGATCCTCGGGTCACATCCTTGAAGGTAATTGGGCCAGGTGGGCCTGGAGAGTCTAGCACCTTTACAGTGAATGTGATTGACTTGCTACCACTGTTGTTTTCCACCGTAAGGGTGTATTTCCCTGCATCATTTCTGTTGCAGTTTTCCACGGTGAGAGTGCTGAAAGAGTCTGTTGTATGGATATCAGCCCGAATGCTAAGGTTAGAGTCTGGTTTGCTCCATACAGCTGTAGGAGTAGGTCTACCCCTGTAGGCAATGAAGAGGCGAATACTGGCCCCAGCTCTAACAATGTGAGTCTGTTTGAAGTTTGCGTCGATGTCTAACTCAGGAGCTGTTAATCGGTCAACTGCTTTAATTGTGCCAGTCACTTCACAGCTGTCTCCTTTTCCAGCACCATTGATAGCACTAACCCGGAATTTGTATTCTTCACCTGCTTGTAGATCAGTGACTGTATATCTTGTTTTCACACAGGGCTCTGCATTCACCTTGTGCCAGTCTCCTAAGTCAGCTTTGCACATTTCAATAATATACCCAATTATTTCCAAGCCACCATCAAACACTGGCATGGACCATTCTAAGCTTACGGTTGTCTTTGATGTATCTGTCACTTTGACCACTGAGGGAGGACCTGGTGGGTTGACGGGCTCTCTACATTTAATTAGTCTTGAGATATCACTTGCAGGTCCTACTCCTGCTGCATTTTCAGCCATGACATGGAATTCATACTCATTGCCTTCTGTCAGACCAGTGACTTTGAATCTTGTCTCAGAGATTGGTCGCTTGCTGGTCACTTTTACCCATCTTGTGCTTTTCTTTTCTCTTCTTTCCAGGATGTATTGTTGAATTTCATTGCCACCGTCTGATTCTGGCCTTGCCCATGTCAGGGTAATGCTATTGCCTGTTATGTTGCTAGGTTCTGGAATGCCAGGGGCATCGGGAACAGCTGTAAATTGGGGAAAAAAAAACAAAACCCAAAACCAATTAGATACATTTTCTTGGGAAGTTAATCTTATGACATAGTCCCACTTACTAAAAATGGAAACTTACTGTATTGTATTTGAGCAACCACTGGGTCAGAATCAAGTGGCCTCCCAACGCCAAACTTGTTAACTGCAGAAACACGGAATTGGTATTCATTGCCGTTGATGAGTTTAATGGCGGTGTAGCTCTGGGCTTCACATTTATCCTCAATTAGTGCCCAAGCAAGTCTGCTGGTTTCCCGTTTTTCAATGATGTAGTGAGTTACGGGAGCACAGCCGTCATTGAGTGGAGCATCCCACCACAGGGTCATCTTCTCCCCAGTAATGTTGGTGAATCTTATTGGCCCAACTACTTTTCCTGGGGTATCTATAAGAAAAAGTTTCCAGAGTTAGTTTTTTTTCTTGTCCGCCAAAATAAATTAGGTATGTCTTTAATCCAAGTCTCATAAATTGTAACATTGAGAAGCTATTTTAAAAGTACCTTGTACTTTCACTGTAATTTCTGCTTTCCTGGAACCAGATACATTTTTAGCTTCTACTGTATATACGCCACGATGGTCACGAGTAGCATCTCTAACGAAAAGGCTGGTGGATCCAAGGACATGGGTTATTTCCATATTCAACTTCTTTTCAATTTCTACTCCATCTTTGAACCACGTTACTCGAGGTACTGGTCGTCCTTGCACCAAAGCTTTAATTCTAAGGCTCTCTCCAGACTTAATAATGACACCATCGAAGTACTCAGGGCCAAACTCTACTGTTGGTGGAACTATGAAAGACATAGAAATACTATGTAATTTGGCTTAATAAAGACATGCATAAACATTTTTTAAGGACTTCTACTGTGCTATCAAAGGCTATTTTGAAAGTAGGATTGGTGATTGAGAATTTAGACTACAGTGTTAAACATTTGCCTCTTATTAGGTTATTCCCTTTGTTATGTGTGTCGTGTTATGAATTTTGCATTACCATTTGTAAAATGAGAAAGGAAACATTTACAGATCATTACTTCCTAAGTAAATGCTGCATGTTTAGACAAGTTCCTGCAAGAGGTCATCAGCTGCACTCAAGCAAGGTGATGATTGTGTTCTTGTATGTATGCACTATTTTAATAACTTCAGTAAAGATGCACAGTTATTTTTGAAGGCCTTTTTCTTTATTTATTATGAATGGCTAAAATTACAAAGCTAAAAACTCATCCCCACTTGCATGCTATTTATATGGGAATGGAGTGAAATAAGAGACATGGTAAAAAGAATGGATGCCAATTAAATATTTTCTTCATTTGAAAAGGCAGAAAGGCAGAAACGCAGTAACCTTGGGTAATCTGTATGAAATGATGTGTCTGTTCCCATTTTGCAGACCAGGGGCCAGAAGTTTTTGGGTTTTTTTTCTTTTTTTCTTTTGACCGGTAAGGGGATCACAACCCTCGGCATGGTGTCATCCGCACCACGCTCAGCCAGTGAGCGCACTGGCCATCCCTATATAGGATCCAAACCTACGGCCTCAGTGCTACCAGTGCTGCACTCTCCCGAGTGAGCCACAGGGCCAGCCCCAAAAGTATTTTTTAAAAATACAAATGCTCTTGGTCAGATTGGCAATCAGTTGCAAATGCTTACCATTTTCATCTCTTGTCATAATAATACCAGAAGATTGTGAGGGCGGGCTTATAGTTCCAACAGCATTTCTTGCAATTATTCTGAACTCATAACGATCCCCAGGACTAAGTCCTGTCACTGTGTACTGACATTCACTGACATCAGTAAAGTTGCATCTAACCCAGCGATCATCCCCTTGCCGTTTCTCAATGCTGTAGGCCACAATTTTACTGCCTCCATCACGCAGTGGTGGGTTCCATTTAAGTGTGATGGTTTCCCGGGTGACATCAATGTAGTCAGGAGTGCCAGGTGGGTCTAAAAAATTATAAAGACGTTAAATGTATCATGTCTGTAACCAGTTCTTAATCATGAAAGGAAGAAAATAAAATGAATAAACCCCCAAGCTCATTTTAGTCATTAATTTAAACTTTCTGTTTCATAGTCTTTAAAAAGAACATTAAATTACTCTGTTAGACTGATTTAAAGTCTTTCCCCTTGCTTTCCATGACCAGCTCTCTAGTGACGAGAAGATATTTAGGAAGGTGAAACATGGAAGAAAACAGTGTTTATTTGTTACTAACACATTTAATTGCTGAATTAAATATGTTTGAATAACAATCACTTACCTACTGGGGAAACAGCTAAGGTAAATTTGCTTGGGTCGCTAGGTGAGCTTAGGCCAGCGGAATTTTCGGCATATACACGGAACTGGTAATCCAGACCTTCTATTAGTCCAGTAGCTCTATATTCTCTTCCAGATATTGGTGATGTATTAACTCTTTGCCAGAGGATGCTATTTCTTTCTTTCTTCTCAACATGGAATCCAGTAACTTCTGAACCACCGTCATAAACTGGAGCATCCCAAGTTAGTGACATGCCATCAGAAGTCACATTGTATATAACTGGCTTTCCTGGAGGACCAGGAATCCTGAACTGGTGTTTTGCCACAATAATGTTGGAGACGAGTGGTTGGCTGACTCCGTATCTGTTTTCTGCCCTAACTCTAAACTGATATTCAGAGTCTTTGACTAGATTAGGAACTTTGAAAGTTGTCCTGGCAACACTTGAACACACCATCTTCCAGTTAGTTTGTGAAGTTTCCCGCTTCTCAATGCTGTAACAAGTAATTTCTCCTCCTCCATCATCTTCAGGCACATCCCATGACAGGATGACACTGTCAGCCTTGATTTCATCAAATCGAATGGGTCCTTTGGGCTTTGATGGTGGGCCAAGGGTGATGACTGTAATGGGGAATGAGTTTCTACACACTGCGTTATCAAGAATAATGGTGTATTTCCCTCCATGTTCCTTCTTGACATTCTTAATACTAAAAGTAATTTTGTTTTCAGTTTTACTGAAACGAACAAATTCGCTTTCTTTCAATGGCAAGCCGTCTTTCAGCCAACTGATAGATGGTTTGGGTTTTCCTTTATAAGGTAATTCAAGGTGCACATTATGCCCGATTCTCACGGAGACTTGTGCCCCGGGGATTTCTGACAGGTCGACTTCAGGTGTAATTACAAGTTCTTTCACTGTAATTGGCCCAATAGTGACAGCATCGCTCAGTCCTTTCTCATTTTTGGCAAATACTCTGAATTCCAGGACTGACTGTTCCTTGAGTTGGCAAACCTCAATTTCACATGTCTTACTTATGCCAGCATGTGACCATGTTTGTTCACCTTTACCTTTCCTTTCCACAATATAATCTGTGATGATGCTTCCACCATCAAAGTCAGGTTTGGTCCAGCTCAGGGTAACAGATGTCTTTGTTGCATCTTTCATTGAGAGATCGCGTATAGGAGCTGGTACTTCAGCAGCCTTCACCGGCTCGGTAATTTCACAAGGTTCTCCGATTCCTATTTCATTTTCTGCAAGGACTCTGAAGAAGAATGGAATTTTTTCTGACAAGTCTGTTATCTTAAGGGATGTGCTGGAACATTTGTGTGACACAACAGACCATGTTCTCTTTGTGGCATCTCTCTTTTCAATGACATAATTAATTATGGGAGATCCTCCATCTATAAGAGGAGGATCCCAGAGCAAAGTGACCGTGCCTCGAGAGACATGTTTAACCTGTAGTTTCTGGCAAGCGGCTGGTGTATCAAGCACCTTAACATTCACGGTTGAAGACTTTGGTTGACCAACTCCATTTTCTATTGTGAGAATATATTTTCCTGTGTCATTGCGAGTAACTTGAGGAATAGTGAGTAATGAAGATGAATCAGTGTTTTGAATGCTGTATCTGGCATCACTGCCAAGATTCCTCTCATCTTTTCTCCATGTGACAGTAGGTGGAGGCCTGCCTTTAAAGGGAATTAACACTTGTACATCTTCACCAGCTTTAGCTATAATAGAGGTTCTGAGAGCCACATCTAGGTCGATCTCTGGTTCCTCTGTAGACATAAAATGGACATGTACAGTGAATTTTAAAAGCAAGAAAATGAGTGATTTCCTGGAATTACTCTAACAATAAAAAAATAAAAGCATAATCACACCAATAGGTACATACCAAGTATATCTTTAGCTTGTGCAGGTTCAGTCATTTCTATAGGTTCTCCTTGTCCAGCACAGTTTACGGCAGATACCCGGAAGTAGTAATTGACTCCAGGTTGCAGGTTAGATACCACATACTCTGTAGTTCTGACTTCTCCTTTAGTAGAGACAATTGTCCATTCCTCTTCTTCTCCTTGTCTCATCTCGACAACGTACCCAGTAACAGCACTGCCCCCATCATAGACAGGTTTACTCCAGCCAAGAGTAATGGATGACTTAGTTGAATCTGCAATTCTTATCTTAGCGGGTGGGCCTGGAGGATCTGGAATGACCATTCACAATACACTAATTACACAATCACGTACAATTCAGTCACACAAAAAAAGACATAGATGAAGGTGTACGAGCACTTACCAACAGGATCAGCAGCTTTGTAGAAGTCAGATGGTTCAGAAAATGGACCCTGTCCAGCAGCATTCACAGCACAAACTCGGTATTGATAGTCACTGTTTTCTGTGAGTCCCGTCACTTTCTGTCTGGTGTCACGGATAGTCTCCTTTAGTACTTTAAACCATCCTAGACTCTTCTTGTCTCGTTTTTCAAGGAAATAACCACTTATTTCATTACCACCATCTGCAACTGGCCTGTTCCAGATAACAGTCATTGAATTCTTGGTAATCTTTGTCACCTCTGGTATGCTTGGTGGCCCAGGTGTAACTATTTAGAAAGGAAAAGGAAAATGAGTTCAAAGGATCAACAGTACTGATAAATTCTACCTTTTGATCTTGAAATCCTATCCAAGAATATTAGTTTCATTTATTATATTTTCTACCTTGTGAAAAGGATAGTAAATGAGACAAGATGTGATACAAAAGAAAATCTTTTAAAGAAAACATTCACAGGCTAGTAGAATAGTTTATATTTTACAATTTTGCACGTGTTTTATTTCAGTTTTTAGTGAAATAATGTCTCACCAAATGCATTCTTGGCTACAACTGCATCAGATTCCAGGGCCTCGCCAATTCCATATTTGTTCACGGCTCGGACCCGGAAGATATATTCATTTCCTTTGATGATTTTGGTGGTTGTGATGATGCATTCTTCCAAATTTTCAGACACCATAGACCACACGACACGGCTTGTTTCACGCTTTTCCACTATGTAGTGAGTGATTTTTGCACCACCATCATCAGCTGGAGGCCGCCAGAGAAGGGTTATCTTTTCAGCAGTGACAGTCTTAAATTCAATTGGTCCACCTGGAGGTCCTGGTTTGTCTGTCAATGAAAGAACAAAACAATATGTCAGTACTTTTAAAAAGCTTACTAATTTAAAATAACTAAGCTTTAGGCAAACAAAATATGACATTTGTCTGTATTCAGCACCTACCAAGGATCTGCACTCTGATGGTGGCTGAGGCTGAGCCCATGGCATTCCTTAGTTTTAATTCATAGCTTCCACTGTTAAGGCGATTAGCATCTCTGATGAGTATAGATGCAAGGTCAGTGGTGTTTTCAACACACACCAGTGCATTGGTTTGTAATTCTTTATCATCTTTATACCACTCAATTGTAGGCTCAGGTTTACCAGAAATGCCAGCTCTGAGCTTCACGGATGTACCTGCTCTGTATTTGACGACTTCCGTATATTCTAAAGGCAAATCAATTACAGGCCCACCTGCAAGAAAAACAGTTGGAAATATTTAAAATATCATAAGGATGAAAAAAAAAATGGTTGCAACAACCCTAAAGGTCATTGGCCCTTATTAAATTATATATATGTATGTTTGTGTATATATAAATACAAGTATATATATTTATATAAATACATAAATACACATACACACACAGTAGTTCTAATCCTCCTTTAAATATTTAATTTTTACAAGCCACTCTCCTATTTCAGATGGGGAAGAAAGATTGTAAGCAAGCTCTATATTCCATGTGACATTGCACTAATTGCCCAGGGACTTAAGTGCCATTTAAATGTGTTTTAAAAGTCTATTAGGGATTTTATTACAGTGATGAAATGGGATATGGTAGCAAGAACATCCTGAAGAAGCTGCATTATACATTTTCTTTCACTGTAGCCTATCTTTCTTCTTCTTCTCACCACCTGCTATTCTTTTTCTTTTCTCTTCTCAGTTCACTGATATCCAAGTGTGGGCAGTTCACATCAGATCCTAGAAGTCTGAATTCTGTGCTCATAGAGCTATATACTTACTGGAAAGATTTTCTGCCAGGCTGCTTAAAATTATTAGAAACAGAACTAAATTTGGATTGCTTCACAGTCTCACAATTACTGAGTCAGTGTCCACAAAGCCTGATTCATAAAGAGCGGCCCTGGAATTCTCAGCATGAGGATAGGAGTGGATACTTCTGCCCAGATACTATAGTGGCTCAATTTCCTCCTTGAAAATTGATAACTTAGAGAAAAAGTGTCACAGAGTATCTGACTCTCATGACATTTCAATTTCAAACTGTTTTGGAGTTGAATGTGCTGCTTGTTTTCCAGAATGGTCATGTATATGTATTTTGGACTGACAGTGATATAGATGGGGCTCTGGAGTCTGTCTGTTTGAACCCCCCTCCATCACTAATGAACTTTTTGACCTTGGAGAGGTTACATAAACACCCTAAACCTCAATTTCTTTTTGCAAAATGGGCTAAGTGGAGGGCTGTTAGAACTAAGGGAGAGAATTCATGGAAATTACCTAATAAATGTTAGCTGCTGCTAAAACTATCATCACCAAAGTCTCTGTTTAGTCTTTCACTTATTTAAGAGCAGTATTCTCTGGGGACTCAACCATGGTTTTAATTATTGACTCTGATAATATACAATAAAATGAAAGCACCGACTCATATACTCAAAGAATCATAAAAGGTTGAAATTGGAAAGGCCATTAAATATCCTGTAGTCCAAATCTCTCATTTTACAGTTAAGTCAAGTGGTCTGGAGAGGTTAAGGAATTTTCCTAAGACTCCCAGGTAGTTCATAATTTCTTCCAAAAACAATTAAGACACACAGTAAAAGCTTTAAAAGTAAGGAAAAATATTGAGTTAAATAGCTGTTGGAATTCAAAGTGTGAAAACGCTTACCGTAAGAATCTATGCATGTAATGGGGCCTACTACCTCAGATGGATTGCTGATGGAACCAACAGCATTCCTAGCAAAGACACGGAACTCATACTGGGAATTCTGAGTCAAGCCAGAGACCATGAATTGAGTCTCAGTAACGTTAGTGAAGCTAGCCTTGGTCCATCTGCCATCTGGAAGGTCACGTCTCTCAACAATGAAGCCTGTGATCTTGCTTCCTCCATCAAAAGCTGGTTGTTGCCATGAAAGGCTGACAGAGTTCTTTGAAATATCAGTGACACGAACATTTCTTGGGGGTTCTGTGGTAATAAGACAAAGCAGATTAGCGGCACTTATGTCAATAGTATTTTGCTTTGCAGAGAGAAGATTTGTGTTTTTAAGTTGTCCTTCTCACAACAAGTACATACCACAGGCGTCAATGGCCAAGACTGGTTCGGAAGGATGGCTGGGTTTTCCAACACCAGCAGCATTTTCTGCATATACCCTGAATTCGTAAATAAGTCCAGCACTGATTGTTGTAACTTTGAAGTGAGTTGTGCGGATGACCATTTTGTTGACTTTTTGCCATAAAACACTGTTTCTGTCTTTCATTTCCAGGTGATAGCCTGTGACTGCACTGCCTCCATTGGACACCGGTTCATGCCAGCCCACAGTGATGCTTTCTCGAGTAACATTAGTGACCCATGGTGTAGATGGTGGACCAGGTCTTGCTACAAAAGAGAAAAATCCCATAGGTTAATGCGGACATTAAAACATTTATGGTAAATGAAAATCTGGGGTCTTTGAAAAGTTTGACAACTTACTGTATGGTAGTTTGACAGTCACACAAGCTGAGTCTATATGATCACTGATGCCAAAGCGATTTTCTGCTTTGATGCGGAATTGGTATTCTTCTCCTGTAGTCAGTTTCATGACTTTAATCATGGTCCTTGCAACTGTTGCAGACACTTCAGTCCATACTGTGGTACTTGTTTCTCTCTTGAGTACAATGTAATTGGTCACTTGACTTCCACCATCATACTTAGATGGCTCCCATTTGAGAGTCACGCTTTCTTCACTTACATCACTAATAACAACAGGGCCAGTTGGAGGACCAGGCCTGTCCAGCACGATGATGTTAATGAATGTTTTGGTCGTTCCACTGGAGTTGGCAGCAGTGATCTCATATTTTCCAGCATCAGCAGCGACACTTTCTTTGAGATTGATGGTCAGGTTCTCAGCAGTAATTTCAGTATTAAATCTCATGGTTGCCTTCAGGGGGACACCATCTCTCGATAAGGTCACTTTGGGCAGTGGTTTTCCAGAAATTGGAATGTCAACTTTAAGGTTTGAACCAGCTCTAACATATACGGTGTGACTTGGGAAATTCTTCATATCAATTTCAGGTGGTTCTGAAAAATAAGAATATGGAAAATGAAGGTGAAAAAAAGTTCCTAAAACGGAACTTAAATCAATGCAAAAAAGTTCAAATTTTGCTTCTATATCAAATTGATATACCTAGTTGCTCCTTAACAAGAACAGGAAGCAGAAGCTCTCTTGGGTCACTCAGGCCAGCTTGATTTTCAGCAAACACCCGGAAAAAGTATTCAGAATTTTCTCTCAGACCAGAAACAACGTGATGGGTTGACTTTACCACTGCACATTTAATCCAGTTTTTCTGTCCTTTTTCTAGTGCTTCCACGACATAGTGCACAATTCTGCTACCACCGTCATGTTCGGGCTTCAACCAAGTCAGGGAAACACTATCTTTGGATACACCTGTTACTCCAAGTTTTTCGGGTGGGCTTGGTTTTTCTAAGAAAATAAAGCATCAAAAGAAAGAGAACAATTATGATAACTTTTTTTCCATGTGCATTCTTCATGCATTGTCAAATGAAAACTTAGATGAAGGGCATATATTTAATTTGAATCTTTCTTATTTTTTATATGACCAATTTGACTTCTGAGCCAACCAAGGCTCACCCAGGCTTTGTCATTACATGTTATAGCATTTAAATTCAAATTAAGTGTCAAACAACCAGATTAAATGACAAAATTTAGCCCAAATACATCATGGGTATAAAAGGAGTAAGATAAATATTCTTGTAAGAAACTTCATCATATGGTTTCTGCACACACACACACACACACACACACACACACACACACACACACAAAATCTATATATCTGTATAAGTTAAATTCAATTATAACTAAATTCAACATATATTATCCAATTCTAGCTATGTAAATTTCTACTTTTTTAAATCAATGAAAAACTATCTCTATTAGAGATTTCATTTTATGCTGTAGTATGAAGAGTCGGGGGTGTGAACCAAAAGCAATTAAATTTAAACAATGACTAATTGCAATGATTCACACTATTCTAGCAAAATTAATATGGATATGTAGGTTTTCCTTATTCTTAACACATACCTGTTATTTTTACACCTTCCTTCGTTTCAGCTGGTACACCAACACCAAACTCATTTTCTCCAGCGACTCTGAAGTAGTAAATAGCCCCTTCTTGTAAGTTGGTAACTTTGTAGGAGAGGCGGTTGCAGTTGTTGGTCACAGAGACCCATGCTTTCTTGCTGGCCTCGCGTTTTTCTATGTGGTAATTCTTTACTGGTGCTCCACCATCATTTTCAGGAACATCCCAGGATAACACTGCAGACTCTTTGGTTATGTCTTGTACAGAAATATTGGCTGGAGGTCCTGGTGAATCTAAAACTTTGACAACTAAGGTCAGCGAAGCAGCACTCAAGACATTCTGAATTGTTAGTGTGTATTTTCCAGAATCATTTCTGTTGGCATTTTCTATAGTAAGTGATGTACGACAATCTGTGGAATCAATGTAAGCTCTAGTGCGGAGGTCAGTGTCTGGCTTACTCCATAAGACATTGGGTACTGGTCTTCCTCGGAAAGGCACAGTCATGGTAAATGAGGCACCAGCCCTGACAATCAAGGTCTTCCTCATTTCACTGTCAATATCAAACGCAGGTTCTTCTTCTCTTTCCTTCGCTATCTGGGGGTCAGAGCTGTCACTGGGATCACTAGCACCAACCTTATTGACAGATCTTACTCTGAAAACATATTCAGCTCCTGTTGTCAGTCCACTTATTGTATATTCTGTGCCCCTGAAGCTCTGAATGGTGGTTTTCCAGTCAGTTTCATCAGATGTTTTGTATTCTACAGTGTACCCAGTTATTGGGGCCCCACCATCAAACAAGGGCTTAACCCAGCTAATAGTTATAGTTGTCTTGCCTGAATCCACAATTTTAGGTTTGGATGGAGGAGATGGTAAGAACACTGGATCTTCTGCCCGAATTAAGGGAGAGGTTTCACTGGGAAGACTTAGGCCAGCAGCATTTTCTGCATAAACCCGATACTCATATTCGCATCCTTCTCGAAGTCCTGTTGATTTCACTCTCAGATCATAAACTGGTTTTTTGTTTACACGCACCCATCGTAGGCTGTTTTTCTCTCGCCTTTCAATTATATATCCAGAGATTTCACTGCCTCCATCACTCTCAGGTCTTGCCCAGCAAAGTGTCATGAACTCTTTGGTTACAGATGTAATTTCCAAAGATGTGGGTGGACTTGGAACTGTAAATGGATCTAGTGCCTTTACGGCCACACTCTCTAGGGGCTCACCAACACCATATTTATTAACACCAGTTACTCTAAATATGTATTCATTGCCTTTGAGTAACTTGGTTACTTTACAGAATGTCGTCCTTAATTCTCCTTCACATATTGTCCATGCAAGGCGGCTTGTTTCACGTTTTTCTACAATGTAATAGTCGATATCTGCACCACCATCTTCTTGGGGACGTCCCCAGGAAAGAGAGCATTTCTCAGCAGTGAGGCCGTTTATTTCAAGTGGTCCTGCTGGCGGGCCAGGCTTATCAAGTACCTTGCAATTTACTGCTGCAGAGCGAGTCCCTGCAACGTTCTTCAGTGTTAGTACATACTGCCCGGTGTCTCGTCTTACACAGTCCTTAACTGTTAACAAAGTATGATAGTCCGTGGAGACAATTTCTGTTCTTGCTCTTTCTTCGATTTCTACACCATCCTTGGCCCAGGAAATTACTGGAAGAGGTCGCCCTGCAATGTCTGCATTTATCTTAAGGACATCTCCAGCTTTGACAACAATAGCATCTCGGAACTTGACATCCATCATAATTCTTGGAGCCTCAACATCATCTTTAACGGTAATAGGTCCAGTGGATTCAGATGGTTCACTAACTGAGTCAGCAGCATTCCTTGCAAAAACCCGGAATTCGTAACGCTGATCTTCAGTAAGTTCAGTTACTTCAAAGTATGTTTCTTGTATATTAGTAAAATTGCATTTCAGCCATCGGCCATCTGGTAGTTCTCTACGTTCAACAATGTATCCTGTGATCTTAGCTCCACCATCATAATGTGGCTTAGACCATTTAAGTGACACTGATTTTCTTGTGATATTTGTGACTTCAGGTTGTCCAGGAGGGTCACAAGGATCTCTTGCGGGAACTGGTTCACAAGATTTACTGCATTTACCAATTCCAGCAATATTCTCAGCATATACACGATATTCATACATAAGCCCTTCATCAAGGCCGGAGACTTTCATTTGAGTATCGGCAATGAGAATTTTATTTGCTTTTGACCAAAGAATGCTGCTTCTTTCTTTGTACTCAAGGTGATAGCCAATTACTTGACTTCCTCCATCATTAACCGGCACTTGCCAGCTTACAATCATGGTAGATTTTGTGGCATGCACAACTTTAGGAGTACCAGGAGGACCTGGGGGACTGAATGGATACTCTGCAACAACAGCTGAAGATTCACTGTAGGCGCTCTTTCCATAGCGGTTTTCTGCACAAACACGGAACTGATATTCATTTCCTGTTGTCAGACGAACGATTTTAATAGATGTTCTTGCAACTGCTTGTGAAACCACATGCCATGCTGTAGAAGTGGTTTCTCTCTTTTCAACGATGTAATTGCTAATTTGGCAGCCACCATCATATTCTGGAGGATTCCAAGAAATAGTTACATTGTCACAGCTAACCTCATCAATATGTATAGGTCCTGGAGGTCCTGGCCGGTCAAGGACAATTACAGTAATAGGAACTGTTATGGATCCAGCACTGTTTGAAACACATAATTCATAAGTTCCAACATCTTCCCTTGCAGCTTCCTTGATAGATAGTGATGTTACAGTCTTTGAAGAAGCAACATTGACTCTAGTTGTCTCTTTGAGAGTCTGACCATCCTTTTTCCAGCTTACAGTAGCTTGAGGTCTTCCTTTGAATGGTACATCAATCTTAAGTTGGTCTCTAGCCTTTACATTGAAAGTATGGAAAGGAAGCTCAACTGAAGGCTTTATTTCAATATCCCTTGCAATCACTGGCACTCCAAGCTGTCGTGGATCACTTCTTCCTTTTTCATTGACTGCGGCTACCCTGAAGACATACTCTTCTCCTGCAGTTAGGCCAGATATAGTTGCTTCTAGAGTCTTAACTTGTGTGCAAGTGCTCCATTTTTCACTCCCTTTAGTCTGCATTTCAACTATATAACCTGTAATTTTGCTGCCACCATCACTTTCTGGTTTCTCCCACTTAATTGTAGCTGTACTATGGGTCACATCAACAAGAGTTACTCTTCCAGGTGGGAGGGGTGGTTCAGATGCTTTAATGGGTTCAGTTGTTTCAGCTGGCAAACCAATCCCATATTCATTGGAAGCCAAGACTCGGAAGTAGTATGAACATCCTTCTTGTAGGTTTTCAATTTTGAAAGTAGTCTTAGTGCAATTGTTTGTAACAGTAGCATAGGCTTTTCTTGTAGTTTCCCGTTTTTCAACGATGTAGTTTGTAATCTTAGCTCCACCATCAATAAGTGGTGGTTCCCAGGACAGTATCACTGAGTCTTTCTTCACTTCTCTTACAGTCAAATTCACAGGAGCACTTGGAGAGTCAAGAACTCTGACGTTAACAAAAGCTGTTTTGGAACCACTGTTATTTTCTAATGTTAAGTTATACCGACCACTGTCAAATCTGGTAACATTATCAATCACCAACATTGTATATGAACTGGTCACCTCAATCTGGGCCCTCTCAGTGAGAACGCCTTCGGCCTTTTCCCACTTAACTTCAGGTTCTGGTCGACCTTTGATGGTGACGAATAAGCGTAAAGTAGTACTTGCACGCAGAATGACCACCTTTCTGAGATCGGCATCAAGTTCTATTTCTGGTGGCTCCATCCTCTCCTGAGCAACAACTGAACCAGGTATAGTTGCAGGTTCACCTACACCTTCAGAATTAATGGCACAAATACGGAAGTTATATTCAGTATTTTCTTTAAGCTTGGTCACTGTGAACTGCTTTCCTTGTAATCCTGTTGGTGGAGTGCAAGTTGTCCATTCATCAGCAGCGGCTTCTTTGACCTCAACAACATAGCCTTTAACAGGTGCACCACCATCATAAATTGGCTTATTCCATGCCAGGGAGATGGAGGATCTGGAAGTGTCAGTCACTTTTGGATTGCTTGGTGGACCTGGTGGATACAAGGCATCACATGCACGGTAGAAAACAGATGGCTCGCTAGGTTCACCCACACCAGCTGCATTTTCAGCAGCAACTCTGAATTCATAGGAGTGGCCTTCAGTAAGGCCAGTTACCCGGAACCGGAGATCTGATAGTGTTTTCTTGTTGCACTTCGTCCATCTAATGCCTTCCTTATCTCGTTTTTCAAGAATGTAACCCTCAATTTCAGCACCGCCATCATCCACTGGGCGTGCCCATGTTACTACCATCGAGTCTTTGGTGATTGCTGAGGCTTCAGGTATTGAAGGAGGACCTGGTAACTTATAAGGATTACAGGCTATGACAGGCTCAGATTCCAGGGGTTCACCAATTCCATATTTATTCACAGCCATGACACGGAAAATGTACTCATTACCAGGAAGAAGTTTAGTGACTTTGTAGTTAAGGGCCTGTACCTCAGTTGAAACCTGGGTCCAGGAGAGTCTGCTTGTCTCTCTCTTTTCAATGATGTAATGTGAAATACTAGCACCACCATCCTGCAAAGGTGGGTTCCACGCCAGGTAACATTTTTCTGCAGTAACCCCTGAAACTTTCAGAGGCCCTTCAGGAGGCCCTGGCCTGTCAAGTACCTTTACTGTGATTGGTATAGTCTTTGTACCACCAACATTGCTGAGTTTCAGAATATATTGTCCTCCATCAGTCCGTATACAGTCTTTGACAACAAGAGTTGTTTTCTGAATAGTGGATTTAATTTCCATCCTAGCAGCTGTTTCTTCAAGCTCTTTTCCATCTTTTGACCAAACAATATCAGGTATAGGTTTGCCACGGATATCAGCTTCAAGAACGAAAGTCTCGCCTGCATGAACAATGATGACATCTTTATATTTTGGATCCAGTGAGGCACTTGGTGCATCAATTTCATCTCTTGCAGTAATGGCACCACTACTTTCAGATGGTTCGCTAAAGTTGCCAGCTGCATTTCTTGCGATTACTCTAAATTCATATCTTTGGTCTTCTACAAGTCCACTTACTGTAAATTCAGTTTCTAATACATTGGTAAAGCTGGCTTTCATCCATCGGCCATCAGGTAGATCTTTCTTTTCTACAATATAACCTGTTATTTTGCTGCCACCATCATAGGCAGGTTTCTTCCATTTCAGTGTGACATTGTTTCTTGTAATAACAATGGCTTCAGGGCGACCAGGTGGGTCACATGGATCACGAGCAACAAAGCATTCTGACACTTTGCTAGGCTTGCCGATGCCAACAATATTTTCAGCAGAAACTTTGAACTCATATTCAATGCCTTCATCAAGCCCAGTTGTTTTGAATTTGGTGTCTTGAATGGGGGTCTTATTTAATTTGACCCATAAAATGCTGTTCTTTTCTTTCTGTTCAAGATGGTAGCCAATAACTTTGCTGCCTCCATCATTAACTGGCTCGTGCCATTGCACAAGCATTTGATCTTTTGAGACTGCTGTCACAAAAGGAGTTCCAGGTGGTCCAGGTACTTTAAATGGATATTGTACAATAACTGGTTTCGAATCCAGAGGGACACTTTTTCCATACCTGTTTTCAGCAAAAATTCTAAACTGGTACTCGGTGCCTGTTTTCAATTTGGTTATTTTAATTGTTGTTCTTGCAACTGTTGCTGATACCATGTGCCAAGTGGTGGTGGTTGTGTCTCGCTTCTCTACAATGTAGTTGCTTATTTGGCAGCCACCGGTATAGGCTGGAGGTTCCCAAGATATGACCACAAAGTCTGCGCTAACTTCATCGAATCGAACTGGTCCAACTGGAGGTCCGGGCTTTTCCAATACGATAATGCTGAGATTTTCTGTTGCTGTGCCCGCACTATTTGTTGCTGTTATGGTGTATTTTCCGAAGTCATCTTTGTTACTTTCTTTAATGTGCAGAATAGTTGAGGTAGCTGTTTCTTCAACATTTGCCCTTGTTGTCTGTTTAAGAGCCTCGCCATCTTTGACCCAAGAAATTTTAGGTCTTGGTCGGCCTATAACTGGAATTTCTATTTTAAGATCTTCTCCAGCTTGAACACTGTATGTGTTAAATGGTAACTTAAAACTGGGCTGTATAGTCAAGTCCTTGGCTATGACAGGAACACCAAGCACTCTTGGATCACTTTTTCCTTTCTCATTGTAAGCCTTGACACGGAACTGATATTCTTGTCCAGAACTCAAACCAGTAACAACTGCATTACAGACTTTGGACTCAGCCACAACACTCCATTTTTCAGTTCCTTTGGGCTGCATTTCAACAACATACCCCAGGACCCTGCTACCACCATCATGTTCAGGTTTCTCCCACATAAGTGATGCACTGGTCTGGGACACGTCAGTAAGCGTAACCTTTCCTGGTGGAGAAGGAGGTTCAGCAGCTTTCACGGCATCAACGGTTTCCACTGGAACACCAACTCCAAATTCATTTTCAGCCATTACTCTAAAGTAATAAATGGCTCCTTCTGTAAGATTCTCAACTTTAAAGCTTGTTTTGCTGCATTTACTACTCACGTTAGCATACGCTTTTCTGGTTGACTCACGTTTGTCAATAACATAGTTCTTGACCTTTGCCCCCCCATCAATGATGGGTGGTTCCCACACCAGAAGGACAGAATCTTTTTTCACTTCTCTGACTGCCAAATTCTGTGGTGGGCCTGGAGTGTCAAGAACTTTCACAGTTACAAAAGCGGTCTTAGATCCACTGCTGTTTTCCAACTTGAGAATGTATTTCCCAGCGTCATTTCTATCACAGTTATCTATAGACAGTTGGGTATAGTTTACTCCCTTTTCAATTTGGACCTTATCTGTGAATTCACCTTCCTCTCGAGACCAAGTGATCTCAGGTGTTGGACGACCTTTGAATGGAATGTGAATTCTGGCAGATCCACCAGCTCTTACAACAATTCCTTTCCTTAATTCAGAGTCAAGGTCAAGTTCGGGTGCTTCAAGTTTATCTTCTGGTTTCACAGTACCAGGAACTGATGCAGCCTCACCTAAACCAACTTTGTTGAGGGCACAGACTCGTAATTTATACTCTTGGTGTTCAGTGAGTTTTGAAATTTCAAATCTATTGACTCTCAGGCCAGTCTGTGGAGTAACTATTTGCCATTCTTCTTCATCTGCTTTACAGATTTCTACTACATATCCCAGGATCTCACTGCCACCATCATAGATGGGTTTACCCCAGGCAAGTGTGATTGAATTTTTAGTGGTATCTACAATGTGTGCATTGGTGGGTGGGCCAGGTTTGAACACAGGATCACACGCCTTATAATAAACTGTAGCTGGACTTGGTTCTCCAACTCCAGCAGCATTTTCTGCAGAGACTCTGAATTCATACTCATGATCTTCTGTTAATCCTGTTACTCTTAGACGCAAATCTGTAATGCGGCGTTTATTACATTTTATCCATCGGATGCCACTTCTGTCTCTTTTCTCTACAATGTAACCAATAATCTCACTACCCCCATCACTATCTGGACGGTTCCAACAGACAGTCATGGAGTCTTTGGCAATATTTGTGACTTCCACGCTTTTGGGTGGTCCAGGAAGTACAAATGGATTTTTCATTAATACTGGTGCAGATTCCAGAGGCTCTCCAACACCATATTTGTTGACAGCCATTATACGGAAAATATATTCATTCCCTTCTAAGAGTTTGGTAACTTTCAGGGAATTGGTCACAACTTCTGAAGCAACAATAGTCCAGGCAAGCCGACTGGTTTCTCGCTTTTCAACAACATAGTGAGAAATGTCACTGCCTCCATCTTGAAGTGGTGGAGACCATGTTAAAGAGCATTTTTCAGAAGTGACTCCGGTAACCTGGACTGGCCCTTCTGGAGGTCCTGGTCTATCTAATACTTTCACATTTACTGGGAATGACTTAGAACCTGCAACGTTGGAAGCTCTTAAAATATACTGTCCACCATCAATTCTAATGGCATCTTTTATAATAAGTAAAGCCTTGAAATCTGTGTTCTTTATTTCACATCTAGCAGATTCTTCAATTTCCTTATCTCCTCTTAACCACTCAATGGTAGGTAGGGGCTTTCCATAGACGTCAGCCTCAAGCCTGAATGTTTCTCCAGCATTTACCACAATTGTGTCTCTGAATTTTGGATCCATTGAAATTCTCGGAAGTTCAACCTCGTCTTTGGCAGTTATTGGTCCAGTACTGTCTGAGGGTTTACTTATTGCACCAGCTGCATTCTTTGCAATGACTCTGAATTCATATCTTTGATCTTCAGTAAGGCCTGATACAGTAAATTGAGTTTCAATGACATTAGTGAAGCTGGCTTTCATCCAACGACCCTCAGGCAAATCACGTTTCTCTACAATGTAGCCTGTAATCACACTTCCACCATCATATACAGGTTTGGTCCACTGTAAAGTGATTTCATTTCTTCTAACCATTATTGCTTCTGGGGTTCCTGGTGGGTCACAGGGATCTCTGGCTACATAGCATTCAGAAGTCTTGCTTGCTTTGCCTACACCAACTATATTTTCAGCATAAACTCTGAATTCATATTCAATGCCTTCTTCAAGATTCTGTGCTTTGCACTGGGTGTCATGAATAATAGTTTTGTTGACTTTTGTCCACAAAATACTATTTCTTTCCTTTCTCTCAAGGTGATAACCTATGACTGGGCTTCCACCATTATTGATTGGTTCATGCCACTGTATGACCATGGAGTCTTTGGAAATGGCTGTGGCAAATGGTGTGCCTGGAGGGCCTGGTTCTTTGTAGGGATATTGAGCTACAATTGGATCAGACTCCAAGGCAAAGCTTTGTCCATATCTGTTTTCAGCAAATATTCTGAATTGGTATTCTGTACCTGTTTTCAGTTTGGTCGCTTTGAGTGTAGTTCTTGCAACGGTAGCAGAAACAACATCCCATACTGTGGTGGTTGTGTCTCTTTTGTGAACAATGTAGTTAGTGATTTGGCAGCCCCCTGTATATAATGGAGGATTCCAAGATAATGTAATACTTTCAGCACTGACTTCATCAAATTTAACAGGTCCTTGTGGAGGATCAGGTTTATCTAGAGTTATAATTTCAATAGATGCTGTTTTCTGACCAACAACATTGGCAACTGTGATTCCATATTGTCCACCATCATCCTTATGAGTTTCTTTAATACTGAATACAGTGAGGTCAGGTGAATCAGTCACATTGATTCTTGTGGTCTGTTTCAGTGGAAGACCATCTTTAGTCCAGGTAATGGTTGGTTTAGGACGTCCAGAAATTGGCACTTCTATTTTCAAATCTTGGCCAACCTGTACGGTATAACTGTTGAATGCAGGTCTGACATCTGGCTCAATGACCAGATCTTTGGCAACTATTGGAACTGCAAGGGACCTAGGATCACTTCTCCCCTTTTCATTTACAGCAACAACTCTAAAAAAGTATTCTTCTCCCTGAGTTAGGTTGGTAATTACTGCTTCAAGGGACTTTACTCGAGCGCACTCTGACCATTTCTCACTGCGCTTAGCTTGCATTTCCACAATATACTGAATGATTTTACTGCCACCATCATGTTCAGGCTTTGTCCAACTCAGAGAAACACTGTTTCTGGTGACATCATCCACAGTTATTTTTCCTGGAGGTTGTGGGACTTCTGCAACTTTAACTGGATCAGCAGTGCAAGCAGGAAGGCCGATACCATACTCATTCTCAGCTGTGACTCTAAAGTAATAACTGCAACCTTCTTGGAGTTGGTCAATTTTCCAAGAATTCTTATGGCAATTTGTTACAACAGCAGCATATGATTTTCTGGTGGCTTCACGTTTCTCAACAATGTAATTTTTTATTTTGGATCCACCATCCAACAAAGGAGGTTCCCATGTAATTGATACTGAGTCTTTGGTGATTTCTGTGACTTTCAGGTTAATGGGTGGACTTGGTGTGTCCAGGACTCTCACAGTAACAAAGGCAGACTTTGTTCCACTGCTGTTTTCTAATGTGAGTGTATATTTTCCAGTATCATATCGGTTGACATTGTCAAGAACAAGAGAGGTAAAACTGCTAGTGACATCAATTATAGCTGCATCTCGGATTTCACCATCCACCTTCTCCCATTTAACTTCTGGAGTAGGACGACCTTTTATAGGAACAAATAACCGTAAGGTGCCACCTGCCCTTATATTTATAATTTTCCTTAGTTCTAAGTCAAGATCAATGTCTGGTGCTTCCAATTTTTCTTCAACTATAATAGGTCCTGGGACATCAGCATGTTCTCCAACTCCAGCTTTATTAATAGCACAGATACGGAAGTTGTATTCATGCTTTTCCAATAGCTTCTCAACTTCTATATTTGTTTTATTGATTCCAGTTGGTGGAGTGCACATTGTCCATTCACCAACACTCACATCACATTTTTCAACAATGTATCCTTGTATTTCACAGCCACCATCATATATTGGTTTGCTCCAAGAAAGGAAAACTGAAGATCTGGTAGTGTCTATGACTTTGGGGTTGTTTGGAGGTCCTGGTTTGTAAATAGGATCACAAGCCTTTTGGTAAGTGGAAGGAAGGCTTGGTTCACTGAGTCCCGCAGCATTCTCAGCAGAGACTCTGAATTCATAATTGTGATTTTCTATGAGTCCAGTTACTCTCAAGCGCAACTCCCCAATCAGACGCTTGTGACATCTTGTCCATCTGATACCTTCTTTATCCCGTTTTTCAAGGACATATCCAAGAATTTCACTGCCACCATCAGATGCTGGCCTTTCCCATACAACTACCATTGAGTCCTTGGTCACTGTTGTGACTTCTGGAGCTTTTGGTGCATCTGGCACTACAAATGGATTCTTGGCAATTACTGGCTCAGATTCAAGAGGTTCACCAACACCATATTTGTTTACAGCCATGATACGGAAGATATATTCATTGCCTTCAAGAAGCTTAGTAACCTTGCAGCTGAGAGTTTGCACATTAGCATCAACCACAGTCCAAACTAAGCGGCTGGTTTCTCTCCTTTCCACGACATAATTTATGATATCACTCCCACCATCCTGAAGTGGGGGTTTCCAAGCTAGTGTGCATTTTTCTGCTGTAACTCCTGAGATAGCAACAGGTCCTTCAGGTGGCCCTGGTCTATCAAGAACTTTGACATTCACAGTAACTGATCTCTCTCCTGCAACATTTTTGGCCTTTAATATGTAATTTCCACTGTCGATGCGTACTGCATCCTTTACACTGAGACTGGTGGCAAAGTCAGTGCTCTTTATTTCTAATCGAGCTGTGTTTGAAAGCTCCTGATCACCTTTTATCCACTGAATGGTTGGTATTGGTTTGCCGTAGATATCTGCATCAACTCTGAATGACTCACCAGCATGAATCACAATTGTGTCTTTGTATTTTGGATCTATACTTATTCGTGGTGGATCAACCTCATCTCTTGCAGTTATTGCTCCTGTACTTTCTGAAGGCTCACTAAACACTCCTGCAGCATTTCGAGCTATAACCCGGAACTCATATCTATGATCTTCAACTAGGCCAGTTACTTCAAATTGAGTGTCAATGATATTGGTAAAACTGGCTTTCATCCAGCGGCCATCAGGTAATTCTTTCTTCTCAACGACGTAACCAGTGATCTTGCTTCCACCATCATAGGTGGGTTTCTTCCACTGAAGAGTCACAGAATTCCTTGTGACAATGATCGCCTCTGGCCGTCCTGGTGGATCACATGGGTCACGAGCTACATAGCACTCTGACACTTTACTTGGCTTGCCAATGCCCACGATGTTCTCTGCAGAGACTCTAAATTCATATTCAATGCCTTCGTCGAGGCCAGATGTCTTAAACTTGGTTTGAGGAATAGGTGTTTTATTCAACTTAACCCAGAGGATGCTGTTTCTTTCCTTGCGTTCTAGATGATAGCCAATGACTCTGCTTCCTCCATCACTGACTGGCTCATTCCATTGTACTTCCATGCTGTCTTTGGAGGAGACCGTGACAAATGGCGTGCCAGGAGGACCAGGAACTTTGAATGGGTACTGGGCTACAATAGGCTCTGAATTGAGGTAGGTACTCTTTCCATATCTGTTTTCAGCTGCAATTCTAAACTGATATTCACATCCAGTCTTTAGTCTGCAAGCCTTTATAGTTGTCCTTGCAACGGTAGCTGACACAATTTGCCAGGTGGTTGTCGAAGTGTCTCGTTTCTCTACAATGTAATTATTGATAGAACTTCCACCATCATACTTAGGTGGGCCCCAGGAGATAGTAATACTATCAGCTGTCACTTCATCCATTTTAACCGGTCCAGTTGGAGGCCCTGGTTTATCAAGAACAATAATATTAAGGGTTTCAGTGGCTTCACCAGCTGAGTTAGTCAGTTTAACTACATAATGTCCAACATCTTCTCGGCAGGCCTCCTTTATTGTCAGCAGTGAATTATTTTCTGTGCTCTCTGCATTTACTCTAGTTGTCTGCTTCAGTGGTACATCATCTTTATGCCAGGTTACTGCTGGTATAGGGCGTCCAATAAATGGAACATCAACTTTTAGGTCCTCACCTGCCAGTACAGTGAAAGTATTGAACAGGAGTTTGAAGGCTGGTGGAATGACAAGATCTTTGGCAATTACTGGCACACTCAGTTGTCTAGGATCGCTGATGCCCTTTTCATTCTGAGCTGAAACCCGGAAAGAGTATTCTTCACCCTGAATTAATCCAGTTATAGTGGCTTCAGTGACTTTGACTGTGGCACATGTGGTCCATTTGTCACTGCCTTTGCTCTGCATCTCTACAATGTAGCCTAAAATTCGGCTGCCTCCATCATGCTCTGGTTTCTCCCAAGAGAGCGACACACTATTTCTTGTAACATCCACCAAAGTGATTTTCCCTGGAGGAAGAGGTCGTTCTGATGCTTTCACAGATTCTGCGGTTTCAGCAGGCAGCCCAATGCCATATTCATTTTCAGCGAGAACCCTGAAATAGTAACTACAGCCTTCCTGAAGCTGGTCTACCTTCCAGGAAGTCTTGTGGCAGTTTGTTGCAACAGTCGAATATGCTTTTCTTGTTGATTCCCGCTTTTCAACAATATAGTTGTTTATTTTTGAACCTCCATCAAGGAGAGGAGGCTCCCATGTCAGTGTGACAGATGTCTTTGTGACCTCCTTTACCTTCAGATCTTGTGGAGGACCTGGCGTGTCTAGTACCCTAACATTGACAAATGCAGATTTGCTGCCCGAGCTATTTTCAACAGTCAGTATGTATTTGCCACTGTCAAATCTGTTTACATTTCCAACAATAAGCAGGGTGTAAGAGCTTGTGGATTCAATGCTAGCTTTATCTAAAGATTCTCCATGTTCCCGGGCCCACTTCACCTCTGGGGCAGGCCTTCCTTTGATTGGAACAAAAAGTCTCAGGGTGCAACAGGCTCTTATAGTAACAACTTTGCGCAGGTCGGCATCCAGTTCAATCTCTGGAGGCAGCATTCTGTCTTCAGCCTTTGGGGTTCCAGGGACAAGGGCAGGTTCCCCAAGTCCTTCAGAATTCATGGCATAGATGCGAATTTTATATTCCTGATTCTCTGTGAGGTTGGTGATGGTATAAGAAGTTGCCTTGAGCCCAGCTGGTGGAGTGACAATCTTCCATTCATCTTCCTCCGGCAAGGCAATCTCAACCATATACCCAGTGATTTCTGAACCACCGTCATAGATAGGTTTGTTCCAAGCAATTGAAATGGATGATCTGCTTGTATCTAGAACACGTGGGTTACCTGGTGGGCCAGGTTTAAACACAGCGTCACAAGCTTTATAAAATGGACTGGTAGAACTTGGCGCACTGATTCCAGCAGCATTTTCAGCCATAATCCTGAACTCATATTCATGTCCTTCTGTCAGCCCAGACACTTTATATCTTAAGTCAGTAAGAGTTTTTTTGTTGCATTTCACCCAGCGTTGCCCAGTTTTATCACGCCGTTCCACTATATAATTGATGATTTCACTTCCGCCATCAGAGTCAGGATGTCCCCAGCAGACAACCATCGAGTCTTTAGTAATTGTTGTTACTTCAGGGTTTTTGGGTGGATCAGGGGGTCCATAAGGATCCACTGCAAGCACAGGCTCTGATTCCAGTGGCTCTCCAACTCCATATTTATTTACAGCCATGACACGGAATATGTATTCATTGCCTTTCAAAAGTTTAGTGACCTTCAGTTTTGTTACTTGGACTTCTGAAGCTACATTTGTCCATGCCAATCTGCTGGTTTCACGTTTTTGTACTACATAATGATCAATTTTGGCACCTCCATCATCCAGTGGAGGCAACCATGACAATACACACTTTTCTGATGTCACTTCAGATACAGCTAAAGGTCCTTCAGGAGGGCCTGGTCTGTCAAGAACTTTGACATTGAAAATGTGTTTGGCAAAGCCGCCAGGATTAGTTGCTGTGAGGGTATAGGCACCACCATCCCTCCTTGATGAATCCTTATTTACCAGATTGGTAGAAAAATCTGCAATTTTTATTTCTAATTTTGCTGTGCCTTCAAGCTCCTTTCCATCTTTGGTCCATTCCATTGTTGGAGGTGGGCGACCTGAAACGTCAGCTTCCAGCTTGAATGCTTCACCTGCTTTTAATATAATTGTGTCCTTAAATTTAACATCCACCATTATCCTTGGTGCTTCAACGTCATCCCTGCATGTGATAGCATCTGATGGCTCAGATGGTGGACTAATAGCACCAGCAGCATTTTTGGCAATCACACGGAATTCATATGCAGCATCTTCTGTGAGGCCACTGACTGTAAATTCATTCTCCAAAATGTTGCTGAAGTTGGCCTTCAGCCACCGCCCATTAGGAAGGTCTCTTTTTTCAACTATGTAACTAGTAATTTTAAAGCCTCCAGTGTATTCAGGCTTAGCCCATTTAAGTGTCACTGTGTGTCTAGTAATGTTTAGAGGTACCGGTTTCCCAGGTGGGTCAATGGGATCCAAAGCTAACATAGGTTCAGATGGCTTGCTGGGCTTGCTTTTGCCTGCCATGTTTTCTGCAATCACTCGGAATTCATAAGCAATGCCATCTGTAAGTCCACTGGATTTGAAAATGTTGCCTGGTACTAATGCTTTGCTCACAGTCTGCCAGAGAATACCGTTTCGTTCTTTTCTTTCAATGTGATATCCTAAAATGGGGCTTCCACCATCAGAAAGTGGCTCATGCCAGCTAATTGTCATTGAATCCTTGGTAACTGCAGTTACCTGAGGGGTACCAGGAGGCCCAGGAACCTTGAATGGATAGTTGGCAACTATAGATGCTGATGTGATGCCTGGTCCAACCCCATATCTATTTTGAGCTTTTACACGGAACTGATACTCCATTCCAGTAGTGAGGCGAGTGGCCTTATAGGTAGTGCGTATAACAGTGGTTGCTAACTCGACCCAGGTGGTACTGTCAGTCTGTCGCATTTCCACTACATAGTTGCTTATTGGTACACCTCCATCATTCTCAGGTGGGTCCCAAGAGAAGGTTATGAAATCCGATGAAACTTCATCAAATTTGATTGGTCCAGTAGGTGGCCCTGGGATGTCATGGACTTGAATGGTGATGACATCACCAACTTCTCCTACAATGTTCCTCGCTGTTAATGGATATGGCCCACTGTCACTTCTGACACACTCGTTGATATTTAAGATGGTTGAAGTCGCTGTATTTTCAAAATTAACTCTCTGTGTCTGTTTAAGAATTTCTTCTCCTTTTTTCCAAGTAACTGTGGGCTTTGGTCGACCAAGCACGGGAATTTCAACTTTGATGTTGTCACCAGCTCTGGCAATGACCAACTTCTGATAGATGCCACGGAGATCCAACTCCGGAAGCATCGTCTGCTCCTTGACAATGACGGGTCTGCTCTCTCTAGGGGCACTTCTCCCTGCACTGTTCACTGCCATCACTTGGAAGGTGTATTCCTCCCCTTCGGTTAGATTTCTCGCAACACATTCTAACCCTTTTACGGTTGTGATGTGGGTCCACTGATCAGAGCCTTTTCTTTGGGCTTCGATCACATAGCCAGTGATCTTACTGCCACCATCATGTTTGGGTTTAGGCCATGCCAGGCTGACTGTGCTCTTGGTTATGTCCATAATGTTAAGGCTGTCTGGTGGTGATGGTGCTTCGGAGGCTCTTACAGGTTCTGTAGTTTCTGCTGGCTCACCAATTCCATATTCATTTTCTGCGAACACTCTGAAGAAGTATTCACATCCTTCAGACAAACCAGTAACTTTAAATGTGCATTTATGGCACTTAGTGGTAACTGTGGAATAAGATTTCCGTGTTGCTTCACGTTTCTCCACAATATAGTTTGTTATACGTGAGCCCCCATCTATCAGAGGAAGGTCCCAGTGCAGGGTGACGCTATCCTTTGTGATGTCTGTAGGCCTCAGGTTAAGGACAGGGCCTGGTGTATCCAAGACTCTGACGTTAACGAAACCGCTTTTCTTCCCAGCAGGGTTTTCAACAGTCATCACAAATTTACCCGTGTCATATCTGTTACATTCCGGGATAATCAGAAGAGTAAATGATTCTGTATTTTCGATGTTGGCTCGGTTTTTCAGGTTGATGTCATCTTTGGTCCATGTCACTTCAGGAGCAGGACGACCTTTAATTGGCACAAATATTCTAATACTGAGTCCAGCTCTCACAACAAGTGTTCTTCTAAGCTCAGCATCTAGTTCAAAATCAGGAGCCATTTCCCGTTCTACAATTTCAACATCTGGAATCACTGCTGGCTCCCCAACGCCTGCATCATTGACGGCACTGATTCTAAAATTATATTTTTCTTTAGTCTGAAGATCAGTAACAACAAACTTAGTGATTCTGAGGCCAGTTCCCGTTGTATCTTTGATCCAGGCCTCATCTCCTACTTTTTGGTGCTCTACGACATAGCCTGTGATTTCAAGTCCACCATCATAATGAGGCTTGCCCCACGCCAGTGAAGCAGACTTCTTGGTAGTATCAGTGACACATGCATTTGAAGGTGGTCCTGGAGGATCTGAAAAAGAAAGACAAAAGTATATATTAAGACAAAAATATATATTAAAAGTTGGTTTTGGGATCATTTATATAAAATATTGGCACTCCTGGACAAGTGGTGTTGAATTGAAAAAGATAAATACTAACATGCTACATCTTTCATTAGAACAGCATTTGAAGCATCACTAGGTGGACCAATTCCTGCTCTGTTTTCTGCACTGACACGGAATTCGTAGGTGTTTCCTTCTTGCAATCCTGTTACTTTGCATCTGAGATCAGAAACTGGCGTCTTTGTGGCTCTCACCCATCGCAAGCCTTTCTTTTCTCTCCTTTCTATGTGATATCCTGTGATCTCACTGCCACCATCATCAACTGGCCTTTTCCAACTGACAGTGGCGGTGTTCTTAGTGACATTTGATACCTCTGGTTTTCCAGGAGGGCCAGGGGGACCTGAAAAAGAAGCAAATTTATGAGAAATCCATGACTTCCTAAATTCTGCTGTAAATGTTTCAACGTCAATTCCCACACATGCTTTACATACCAAATCTGTCTACCATTTTGACAGGCTCGGACTGTACAGGTTCTCCTTTGCCATAGTGGTTTACAGCTGAGACCCGGAAGATGTACTCATTTCCTTGGATAAGTTTGGTTGCCACATGCCTGCAAGACTGAATATCTTCAGCAACCACTGTCCACAGAAGTCGGCTGGTTTCTCTCTTTTCAAGAACATAGGACTTAATTGGTGAGCCACCATCTTCCAAGGGAGGTGTCCATGTAAGTGTTGCTTTTTCAGCAGAAACACTACTGATGTCAATAGGACCTGGGGGACCTGGTACATCAAGGACTGTTACCTTCACATGTTCTTCCTTTGTGCCAAAAGGATTGGTAGCAGTGATGGTGTATTCACCAGCATCTTTTCTAGTGGCGTACTTGACAGTAAGCATGGAAGATGTTGGGGTTGAAGTTATCTGAGTGATATCTGATGGTCTAATGTCTTTTCCTGCCCTGGACCAACTTGACTTTGGAAGGGGTTTGCCAAGAATGCTAATGGCACTCAAAACAATGGTATCGCCTGCTTTAACTGTTAGTCCATCTTTTATTGTGGGATCAAGGACAATGGTTGGTGCCTCTGCAAAGAAAAAAATATATGTTTTAATCAGAAAAAGAAGGAGGCTTAATTCGCTGTTTTTTAACAAAGTGTGTAAAAAGTCAAATTGACCTACCATATTCATCCTTGCAAATAATGGTTCCTGTACTTTCTGATGGAGCACTGATAGCACCTGCTGTATTCTTTGCTCTAATTCTGAATTCATATTTTCCACCTTCAACAAGGTCAGTTACAGTAAAGGCACAGTCTGGGACATTAACATGGTTGGCTTTCATCCAAGACTTAGAAGGTAGATCCCGCTTCTCCACTATATATCCAGTTAACTTATGACCACCATCATATTTGGGTTCAGTCCAAATGAGAGTCACTGAATTCCTCGTTACATTGATAACCTCAGGTTTGCCAGGAGGATCTAAAACATAAAAATAAAACCAGTCAAACAAATACCAATGTTATCTTTATGCAGAAAATGCACCTGGGTTTTTCTTTGTATAACGACTTACCAATTGGATCAAGTGCCACAACTGGCGCTGATGGCAGGCTTGGCTTGCCCACTCCTGCTAAATTGATTGCCATAACTCGGAATTCATATTCAAGACCTTCGGCTAATCCTGTCACTTTAAAGTCTTTCATCCTTATAGGAGTCTTGTTAGCTCTCTTCCACATAAGGCTGTTCCTTTCCTTGAACTCGATATGATACCCTGCAAAAGACCAGGGTTGTATCAGTTCAGATAGATGTATAAATGTAGCCTGATTTGAAAGTATATATACATATTTATTTTTGCTTAAATTAATTATATATGAACATATCGAACAGACAACGTTTTTGCTAGCATCTATACTTTTACTACGCAGGCATAGTGTCATTTTTTTTTCTCTTGGAATATGCATGGTTATTGTCCCTTTTGTTGAACAATTTTAACTTACAAGATAGATATTATTACTAAAGACTATTAACTGTTGCATTAGGAGGTTTTCAATGAAATTAAACATTACCCATATGTACTGAAATAAAAATACATTATCATATATACAGATAGTTCTTAAGTAAGGAATACACATTCAACTTGTTTTCAGGGAAGTATTTGGAAGGAATACTGATGCAAAAGCTGTAGGATAAGACCAAGCTAACTACCTGTAATTGGAGAGCCACCAGTTTTCTTGGGGTCAGTCCAAGTTAGAGATACTGAATCGTGTCTGACATCCACAATAGTAGGAGGTGGGGGAGCATCGGGCACATCTAGGAAAAAGTAGATAACACAAGATAGTAATAAGGAACCTCCTCAAAACCATGTTTTACTTTATATTTTCTGACTTCGAGGCACTTACCAAATGGATGTTTAGCAACAATTGGCTCCGATTTCAGGCCTTCTCCTACACCATATTTATTTTCAGCACTGACCCTGAAGGTATATTCTGTGCCTTCATGAAGTCTGGTCACTCTAAAGGTGGTTTTCTGGACAGCAGAGGCACATGTCACCCACTTGTTGTTTACAGAATCTCTCTTCTCTAGGATATAGTTGGTTATTTCAGAACCTCCATCATCCTTTGGAGGACCCCACTTTAAGGTCATGGCTTCTGCAGTGACTTCATCAAATTTGATTGGTCCAGTGGGGATGCCAGGCTTGCCCACAACCTTTATGGAGAGAGTTCCTTCCTTGGTGCCGGCAACATTCTTAAGTGTAATTGTGTATTTTCCAGCATCAGATTTTTGGCAATCATGTACTACAAGAGTTGTGTTAACTGCAGATGATTCAACACTGACTCTTGTGTCAGTCGCTAGAGGATCTTCTCCTTTCTTCCAGGATACTGATGGAGCTGGCTTGCCTTTTATGGGGATCTTGAGGCGGAAGTTGCTGTTTTCTCTAGCCACATAGCACGAATCAGGAAGATCCTTTAAATCAAGATCAGGAGCCACTGTAAAAGAGCAGAGATAAATTACTGTTATTTTTAAGACCAGGAAATTAACCTTTCCAGATCACTATCATTTTTAAAGGATTTTTAAATAAGCTGATGAGTAGGGCTCATGGTGCATTTTAGATGAGAATAAAGGGAAACTGAGGACGTAGGGGTAGAGGCGTACCAACATCATCCTTTGCCACAACAGTGATTTCGCTTGGGGTTCCTTCTCCATTTTCATTCTCAGCCCTCACTCTGAAGGTGTATTCCTTCCCTTCGGTCAAATCTTTTGCAGGGTACTGTAGGCTTAATGATTTCATAACTCGTTGCCACTTATTTTCATCAGTCAACATATCGACTACATATCCAATAATTCTACTTCCACCATCGCTGCGAGGCTTTTTCCAGCCAATACTACAAGATGACTTAGTTACAGACATCACTTTCAGGTCCACAACTGGTCCAGGGGTTTCTAAAGCAAATGATAAATGATATATCTAAGCACCAGATAACCAAGGTGGGATGTCACTCAAAATGATGGGTGGTAGCTCATTTGCTCACCAGAAGCTTTGACAGCATCACGTGTTTCACCAGGATCACCAATGCCATACTCGTTTTCAGCAAACACCCTGAAGAAGTAGGATTTTCCTTCTTCCAGGTTAGATACATTGAAGCTTGTTTTTGAGCACTCAGTTGTCACCGTAGACCAGGACTTCCTCTCTGCATCACGTTTCTGTACCACATAGTTTATGATGGGGCTTCCACCATCAATAATGGGAGGATCCCAAGTCACATAAGCAGAGTCTTTGGATATTTCCTTAACAGTCACATTGACAGGTGGCCCAGGCGTATCTGAATAAATAGTGGGTAAATAAGAAATGAACATGTGAAAAATACCTGAACTATATTATTTTAAAATATATGTGATTCTTTTCTCAAATAGACTTACCAAGCACTTTCACTACAATGGTATATTCTTTTTTACCACAGCTGTTCTCCAAGGTCAAGATATATTTTCCTGCATCATATTTGTTCACATTTTCACAGCGCAAGAAAGTGTCGAAGTCAGTTGACTTTATGTCCAGTCCAATCCTTTCTCTTAGATTGACATTTGGTTTAGACCAAGTAATCTTTGGAGGTGGACGTCCTCTTACCGGTACATACAGTCTCATTGTAACTCCAGCACGTAATATAAGTGTTTTCCTTAAATCAGCATCAAGTTCTCCCTCAGGTGGAACTGTGTAATTTTGGGGTGAAGAAATTAAAGTAATAAAAAAATTTAATGGTCAAATGTACTTCCAAGGGCTGGCCTTATCACTCCTAAAATAAGTTTCTTTTCTAGAACTTATTTCTTGTTCTTTAAAACATTCTTAATATAATCCTCAAAACTATTTCAATACTCCTCCAACTGTTGATCTTTCCATTTTCCGAGTTTTCCCTGGAGGATCTGTACCCACTCTCCTTGTGAACCTTACATGCTCTCAAACTTTACATATGTTAAAAGAAAGCAGATGATGGGTCCTTTGCCCTCTTCCATTCTTTTTTCTTTTCTAAAAAAGAAAGTTCTCTTTTTTAGAAAGAGAAGGTCCTCTGCCATATGCTCTAGCTGTCTTTATTATTTTGTTGTTGGAGGAAAAGTACATAAAGGGTGAAGTATAATACCAAGTAATTCAAAATAAAGAGGAAGATAGTTACGGAGAATAAGTGAATAGAAAAAATGGGGAAAAGGATACATTCAGATAGAGAGTCTACCAATTATATATTTATGGAGATTGGAAGAGAAAATAAACAACATAATCATGATAAATAGCTTACTACTTAGTTGAAAAAAAACCTTTTTATTTGCAGAATAAAATTCCTACATTCCATATTCTTCTGAAGACATAAAATTCTCATGTATGTATGAAAAGCTTTTCGAAACTGCAAATCACCTTGCTTTCCATTTGGTTTGCTATATGATACCACGAAGTACCAACCTAACACTCCTTCCTAACTAAAATGTACTCCTGGAGTTACCAACTCTAAAGCTTGTAAAGAACTCTACATAAGGGAATTCTATTCTCCCTCTCATAATATAAGTGACAAGAAAAGCCCTATATATTTCTCCTGGTAATACTTACTTAAGATATCCTTGGGGTAGTGTTTATCCGGCACATCACTGGGGTCACTGTATCCAATCTTATTAACGGCATACACACGGAATTGATATTCTGTGTTTTCCATTAGGCCTGTAACCTCAAAGCGGGTTTTCTGTAGCTTCTCTGGTAAATTGCACCTCACCCAATTATCAGAGTCAGTTCGTTTTGCTTCAACGAGATAACCAATGATAGGGCTACCACCGTCATAGGCTGGCTTGCCCCAAGATAGACTCACAGAGCTACGGGTTGTGTCATAGACTTTAGGGAAAGCTGGTGGGCCAGGAGGATCTGAGGATAAATAATAATAAAAAATTTTCATTAAAACCACATTCCTCATTGTTTAGTGCTGATTATAACACAGGATTTGGAACTCTGTCTTGAAAACTTACATAGAGGATCCTGAGCATAAGCAGCCTTGGATGCGTCGCTGGGTTTGCCTGGTCCAGCCTTGTTGATAGCTGTAACTCGGAACTCATATTCGGTACCTTCTTGGAGACCTGTTGCTTTTATAGTTCTTTCTATAACAGGTTTTCTATTGACTTTAGTCCAGTTCACTGCCTGGGTTTCCCGCTTTTCAAGCAAATAGCCAGTGATGGGTGAGCCGCCATCATCTGCTGGTGGTTTCCAGCTGACTGTCATGTGTTCTTTGGTTATGTTGCTAATAATGGGAGGATCACAGCGTCCGGGTGGGTCTGCAGAAATTGATTGAAAAGTTAATTTCCCCAACTAAAAGGTGATATTTAAAAAGTAAAATGAAAAACCAAAGGGAAATGTTCCTACCGTATGGATTTTTAGCAATTGCTGGTTCAGTGAAGATTGGATCACCCACTCCGTATTTATTTTCAGCACAAACACGGAACTGATACTCATGGCCCTCTATAAGTTTTTCCACGCTGCAGCTGGTGATGGGCACAGTAGCAGAGACTTGAGCCCAGTTGGGTCTGCTTGTTTCGCGTTTGTCAATAATGTAGTTAGTGATTTCTGAGCCTCCATCTTCAAGAGGAGGTTCCCAAGAAAGCATTGCACGATCTGAATACATTTTGTTGATTTTAATAGAAGCTGGAGGACCTGGTTTATCTGAAAGAATAAGGAAGAAAAGTGAAGTCTTTTACTAACACATGTGGAATAGGGAATGAGTATAGAGTTGTGGTCTGGAGACCTGGGCTGTAGTCTTTATACTGCATGACCTTGGAAATCACTTTATTTTTCACTTTCTTAGTTTCCTCATATGTAAAGTTAGGTAACTGGAATACGTGATCTCTAATGCTCTTTTGGCTCTCAAACACTATTGCTCTGTGATAATAATTCTGTGCTTGGGAAATATATATTAAGACATGTATCTTTTCTAACATAGTATTTTGTAACTCCTATTTACATTCCATTATCCAAAGGACAATATGGGATTCTAATAAAGCGCTTTAGTTACCTAACACTTTAAGCTTAATGGTGGCTGACTTGGAACCACTTGAATTTTCAGCAGTGATGGTATAGTCTCCCGAGTCCTTTCGGTTTACGCTGAATAGCTCCAAGGTGCACAGGTTCCGCTGCATGGCCATCTTTATGCCTTCTGCTGGTTTTAGTGGTGTACCATCTTTCTTCCAAGATACTGTTGGCGTTGGTTTTCCAAAAACAGTAGCATCCAAGCAAACATTAGTTCCAGCCTTCACGGTAAGCAAAGATTTCATAGCCACACTCAGGTCTATCCTGGGAGGAACTGGAAAGAAAGAAGATAGACAGACTTAATATATGCAAAGCTATACTATATAATTCTTATGAATAATAGTGGGAAATTCATATACTCTTTAAAGAATGGGATTTTATTTTATTTAATATACAAATAATTGTATGTATTTATGAGGTACAATGTGATGTTTTGATATACGTATACATTGTAGAATGATTAAATCAAGCTAATTAACATACCCATCACCTCACCTATTCATCATTTTTTTTCTGGTAAGAATATTTAAAAGTTACTCTTTTAGCCATTTTGAGATATACAATATATTGTTATTAACTTTGGTCACCATGCTGTGAAACAGATTACTAAAAGTATTCCTTCTGTCTAACTGAAACTTTAACCAACATCTCCTTTTTCACTATCTCCACTCCCACCCCCAAGTCTCTGATAACCACGAAGAATGGGATTTTAAAAAAGAAAGTATTCATTATAAAAGAAATACAAGATTAATGTAGAAATCTGATAATGCTGAAAGTATAAAGAAAAGATCACCCATAATTCCAACCCCCCTAAATTTTCACTTTTATCATTTTGGTGCATTTCTTTGTTGTCTTTCTGTGCATGTATACTGTTAAACTTACACAGTCCTCACAGTTTGTATCCCGCTGTACATCTTTGCCTATAATACTCTACAGATTCTTACCGTTTTCTGCAGCAATAGTCACAGGATCAGAAGGTTCAGAAGGCGGGCTAATGTTTACTGCGGTCCTGGCAATTGCTCTAAATTGGTACTGAGCATTCTCTTCTAAGCCAGTAGCTGTGTACTCTTCCTGGGGAATCTGGTGGGGTGTGGTATTGCACCGGACCCACTTATCACCAGGAAGTTTGCAAGCTTCTACGAAATAGCCAATGATTTTGCTGCCTCCATCATGCTTCGGACGGGCCCAGATGAGGGATACAGTACTCTTGGTAACATCAATAACTTCAGGTTTCCCAGGAGGATCTAAAACCAAAAGAGGTATTCTCAGCATTCATCATATTAGCAGAAGTTTAAACTTCCATATTTCATATTATCACTTCTACTGCTAAGTAACAAGCTCAACAGGATGACAATCATTCAATTTTAATAATCATTCAATCAGTATGCACTTTTGAGTTCTTGCTGTGTGCTTATAAAAGAGTTATATGCAGCACATTTTCACGGTAAGAGATAGAACATATTCCTTAATGGAAGTAGTAATCTTCAGAGACTCCAAGTTTTTTTTTTCTTTTGACCAGTAAGGGGATCGCAACCCTCAGCACAGTGTGGTCTGTGCCACACTCAGCTAGTGAGTGCACTGGCCATTCCTATATAGGATCTGAACCCGCGGCCTCGGCACTGCCAGTGCTGCACTCTCCCAAGTGAGCAATGGGGCCAGCCCGAGACTCCAAGTTTTAAAAGTGCCTCCATAATACTAACCCCAAAAAATTACTTACCAACTGGCATTCTTGCAGTTACATAGTCTGTTGGTTTGCTGGGTGGGCTGGATCCAGCTTTGTTTAGGGCATAGATTCTGAATGAATATTCAAGACCTTCTACAAGGCCAGCACAAGGATATTCAGTGGACCGGACAAGAGTATCGTTGGCTTTCACCCAGAGCAAACTGTTTCTCTCTTTGCGTTCAATCAGGTAGCCAATAATGGGGCTCCCTCCATCACTGTCTGGTCTGTCCCATGCAACAAATATGCAGTCTTTGTTGACTTTGGTGACTCGTGCATTCTTTGGTTCACTAGGAACATCTGGAGATGAAGATAAATGAAATGTTATTTTCTACCTTAAGTAACAGATTAGAAAGAAAACATATTTTTTTCTCCCTGAAAAAAACATACCAAATGGGAACTTAGCAAGCATCTTTGGAGATACAAGAGGCTCTGAAATGCCAAATCGATTTTCAGCACGGACCCGGAAGATATACTCCTGGCCTGGGATCAGCTTTCCAATCCTGCAGGAAGTTTTTGTGACTGAAGCTAGAGCCGTGACCCAGTCACCTCGGCTTACGTCACACTTCTCCACTATGTAATTGGTGATGTTACTGCCTCCGTCCTCCAGAGGGATGTGCCATGATAGGGAGCAAGCATCGGCGTCTATATCAGAAATGTCAAACGGAGGCTGAGGGGGCCCAGGGGCATCTGCATGAACCAAGAGCAAAGAAATATAAGAACAGGGATTTGATAGGAAAAAATGTTTCTGATCTTCATATTTAGATGGCCATCTGTCTAATGCTTAACCTACCCATGACAATAACTTTGATTTTCTGAGTGTCTGTCCCAGAACTGTTCTCTGCTGTGAGGTTATAGTAGCCACTGTCTTTCCTAGTAACATCTTTTATGATCAGAATTGAAGAACTGTCTGCTTTATGCACTGCCAGGTGGCTGGATGTGACAACTTCATCTTCTCCTTTTTTCCATTTACAGATGGGATGAGGCTTTCCATATACATGGGCTTCAATTCGGAGTTTCTTCCCAGCTTTAATAGTAATTTGCTCTGGCATAAGGATCTTTGGTGGCACTAGAAGTAAAATGAAAATACATTAATTTGAGGGGTTAAATTTTCTCTGATGGGGAACTATACTGTTGTTTTTCAGATTGTGGGTTGCAACCCATTAGTGGGTTCAAATTAATGTTTGCATTACAGTCAATGGTTTTTAAAAGAACGAAATGGAATGGAATAGAAAATATCAGACTGCCGCACACATAATAAGGATAGGTATTGTTTCAAGAAACTTTTTAAAGTTATATTTATGTATATGTATTGTGTCATGATTTAAAGTTTGTTTACTGTATGATGTGGGCCCAAGTGTTTGAAAACCACTGTTCTCTACTGTTTTTCAAGTACTTCTGACACTGGATTCCTCAGGGAGAAGCGTCTACATATCAAAAGATCACTCTAATAAACTTTTATCACGTGATATAAATGATGCAACGATTACTTACACAGTTGTTCTTTTGCTTCATATACTCCTTCTGCTTCTCTTGGCAAACTGACTCCAACAGCATTTCTGGCCACTACTCTAAATTTATATTTCTTTCCTTCCTTTAGGCCAGTGACAATAAGGCTGAGATCTTTTACCACTGAGTACTCTGTCCAGCGATCTGCAGGCTGTTCGTCTTCTCTGTAACTAATGATATAGCCATCAATTTTAGCGCCTCCATCACGCAGGGGAGGTAACCAGGCTAATGTAGCGCTGTTCTTTGTCATTTCAGTCACTTCTAGTTTCCTTGGGGGATCCGGCTCACCTGGAAGAAGAATACGATTTAGAAAATGATACAGGTAACCTTATCAAATCCCCTTTGTATGATGAAAATAAAAAATTCCAGGATGAGGCAGATCAAAGTCTTTCATAAATGAGTTAGATATTTATTGTACTGTTTGGGTTTCTACAAATTAAATCCCTTTCAGTAATGGATTAAAATGGCATCAGTATCTTGACCTTGCTCAAATAGGGGACTGGAGTTAAGAGGAGGAAGAAAGGATATTACTTACTTAGAGGATCTGATGCAAGCACTGGTTTCGGGACCTCGGATGGGACACCAGGGCCATACTCATTGACAGCAGTTACTCTGAAGAAATACTCATTCCCAGGGACAAGATTGGTTACATGGAAGCTCGTTTTCTTAACTTCTGGGGTAACTGTCGACCATGTCTTTCTGTCTGCCTCACGTTTCTCCACAATATAATGTGTCACTTGGCTCCCACCATCATTTTCAGGAGGGGCCCAAGACACGTGACATGATGTTTTAGTGACATCTGAAACTTTTAAATCAGACACAGGTCCAGGCGTATCTGTAAAGAATCACAAAATCAGATATACACATCTCCTCAGCATCCTTATTACTAATGCATTTATGAAGAGGGAGGGAGAAGCATTTTAGCCACGCACCTAATACTCTGACATTCACATATACAGCCTTTTCTCCTGCCGGGTTCACAAGCGTTAAGGAGTATTTTCCTGAGTCATCACGAGTAGAATTGGGGATGACAAGGAAGGCCATCGTGTCAACCAGGTCGACTTGTCCTTTTCTGACTACATTATCAATACCCACTTTTCGCCAAGTGACTTTAGGGGCTGGTCGCCCTCTCACTATGGCAAATAGTCGAATTGGGCATCCTGCTCTCACTGTGACCAGTTTTCTCATGCTGGCATCCAAATCAATCTCTGGAGGTTCTGCAGATGACATGAAGGTCATTAGTTAGTTTTTCAGAATGCTGGGAAATTGTATGAGAAATGAAGTGTGACTGAGTCAAGTGCTAAAGGAGGGCCTCACCTAGGATTTCTTTAGGTCTGATAGCTTCCTTCAGTTCTGCAGGGCGCCCAATGCCTACTTGGTTTTGGGCACACACCCTGAACTCATATTCCTGGTTTTCGTCCAAGCTGGTGACAGTGAATTCCCTGCGGACGAGTTGTGCTGCAGCATTGCACCTCTTCCAGCCTTCATCAGGGGATGCATCTGCTATTTTTGGTCTCATTTCCACAACATATCCAATTATTGGTGCACCACCATCATAGACTGGTTTTCCCCACCCAAGAGTTATGGAACTTTTGGTTGTATCCACCACTTTGAGATTGGTTGGTGGACCAGGTGGTTCTGAAAATAAATTATATAAGAATAAATGTACACATGGTTAACAACTACTAATGATACTTTAATGTGTGATGTTGTGTAGTCAGTTCTCAATTAGTTTAAAATAGGTCATTCATTTTCTCAATTACTGAGTCTTTTATTTTCCTTCATAAAAATTAGAATCTACCGTTGTTTGTACATTTTAGGTGATTTGGCAAAAGGTCTATTTGGAAAAATATTGGCTAAAATTAAGTTTTGATGTTATCGATTTACCTGATTTATCTAAAATCTCTGTGCTTGAGATTAAGAGTTGGTGTGATATCAGAAAAAAAAGGACATCCTACCTATGGGGTCTTTTGCCACCACTGGTCTTGAAGGCAAGCTTGGTTCTCCAATTCCAATTTCATTTTCTGCCTTGACACGGAACTGATATTCATGTTCTGGGAGGAGATTCTGTACTTTCATACGTCTCTCAGGGATCGCACTCTTGTTAACAGGGACCCATCTCGCTGAATGTTTTTCCTTTTTCTCCAAAAAGTATCCTGTGATAGACTTTCCACCATCATATTCAGGTGGATTCCAAACCACAGTCATCTCTTCTTTGCTTACTTTAGTGACTTCTGGGGGATCAGGGCGACCAGGTCTATCATACTTGGTTTTTGCTATGACTGGTTTAGTTTCTGTTGGAGGCCCTGTGCCTATTTTATTTTCTGCACGGACTCTGAAAATATATTCATTTCCTTCTATGAGACGTGTTACTGTAGCACCGGGCGTCAAGACAGTGGCAGAATAGGTAGACCAAACCATTCTCTTGCTCTCACATTTTTCTAGAATATAATTTTGGATTTCACAGCCACCATCATCTTCTGGTGGATCCCAGCGAATAGTACACCTATCACTGGACACATCAGCGATTTTCAGGTTTCTTACAGGACCAGGCTTATCTAAAACATTGACAGTGGCATAGGCCACAAAACTGCCAGCTGTATTAGTTGCTGTAATCACATATTTACCACCGTCACTTCGCTTGGCTTTAGAAAGAGAAAACTTAGATGTATCAGCACTGGTATCAACTTTGACCCTTGGTGATCTTGTTAAGTCTGTAGCATCTTTGTCCTTGGTCCATAAAACTTCTGGAAATGGTTTGCCTCTAACGCCTGCCTCAAGTCTAATGGTGTCCCCTGCTTTGACAGTTAGCACACCACTTAATTTCAGCTCAAGTACTGGTTTCTGTAAGTCTTCTTTCACAACAACTTCCTCTGTCTTTACCCAGTCACTTTCTCCACCTTCATTCTTTGTTTGCACTCTGAACTCATAAATCTGGTTTTCAACACATTTATCAACCATGTATTGGGTTTCTTTAATGCTTCCTTTATGTACTCTTTCCCAGTCATCAGAGCCCTTCAACCTCCTTTCAACATGGTATGATAGATTTGGGCTGCCACCATCATAATCAGGCCGCCGCCACTTTAGATAGACAAATGTCTTTCCCTTATCTGCAATGTGGAGGTTTTCAGGCTCACCTGGTCTGTCAATAGGATTAATAGCCAGAATTGGAGTTTTTGTTTCAATGGTTGGCCCAACACCTACTTTATTTTCTGCACAAACTCGGAAATAATATTCATTGTTGGCTAAAAGGTTGGCTTTGATTAATCGCTTAGTGACATCTGAAGCAACAATTGACCAGCCTTTCTGATTTGGTTTGCGATATTCTACTATGAAATTTGTTATTTCTGAGCCACCATTATCAAGTGGGTTTTCCCAAGAAAGTGTGCAGTTCTCTTTGGTTACGCTGCTAACCTTCAAATTCTGGCAAGGCCCGGGTCTGTCAAGGACATTTACAATGGCTGACCCTTGGGCATGTCCGCAGCTGTTCTTAGCTGAGATGATATACTTGCCATGATCAGCTCTAACAGCTTCTTTAATTTGTAACTCAACACGAGGTAGATCATGAATTAGGTCAACCCGCTTTTCTCGGACCAATACTTTGCCTTCCTTAGACCAAGTTATGTCTGGTTCGGGTCTGCCTTTGACTCGAGCAAGAATGCGGATAGTTTGGCCCACTCTAACGGTTATAACATCACGACAAGTTACATCAAGTTCTACTTCTGGAGGATGAAGGATGTCTTTTGCAATCACAGATTCTGCTAATTCTCTCGGTTCTCCCTCTCCCACAATATTAGCAGCCTTTATACGGAATCTGTACTCATTTCCTTCAATTAGTCCAGGTACCCGAAAGGCACATTGTCTAATGAGCTCATCTTTATTAATCCTGCTCCACTGTGCTGTGCCAGGCTTCTGACATTCCACTACATATCCTAGAATGGGGCTACCACCATCACTGAGAGGCTTTGTCCACACCAAGTCAGCTGTTTCTTTGCTCTTGTCTTTCAGTTTAGGATTTATAGGTGGTCCAGGTGGTTTGATGGGCCGGCAAGCTTTAATTGGGTCAGAACTTGGGGATGGATTGCTTAGTCCTGCAAGATTTTCAGCAAAAACTCTAAACTCATATGTATTTCCCTCATAAAGTCCAGTCACTCTAAATTTCAGGTCACCAATAGGCGTTTTGTTGACCCTCACCCATTTGCCAGTTACTTCTCGACGTTCCACATAGTAACCAGTTATTGGACTGCCGCCATCAGATTTTGGCAGGGTCCAAGACACTGTTGCGGCATTGTCAGTAATGTCAGTAACCACTGGTTTACCAGGAGGAGATGGAGGGCTAAACTTATGTTTAGCAACCGTAGGTGTAGAGTCAAGGGGAGGACCAACACCGATCTTATTCTCTGCTCTCACTCGGAAAATGTATTCACAGCCCTTTTGCAGATGTGGGATTTTCAGCTTCGTCTTACTGCTTCCTGAAGAGACAACACCCCATGTGTCTTTCCTTGTATCGTGTTTTTCAACAATATAATTTATAACAGGGCTTCCTCCATCATCCTTAGGTGGCTGCCATGAGATAGTCATGTGTTCAGGGGTAACATCCAGAATATTTATAGGACCTGTTGGTGGCCCAGGAACATCGAGAACAGTAAGGTGTACGGCTACTGTTTTGCTACCAGCTGCATTGGAAACTGTGATTTGATATTCCCCAGTGTCTCTCCTTAAGCAGTTCTTAATGGTAAGTACTGATGAGAAGTTGTCAGTTTCAACTGTGTAGTGTTCATCTGTCTTAATCTCACTCCCATCAGTTGTCCATTTTGCAGTAGGAATGGGCACACCTCTTATAATAGCTGGGAATCTGACTGTAGTGCCAGCTTTTACCACAAGGCCTTCAATTAATTTCACATCTAACTCCACAGATGGAGGCACTGGAAAGTAAACATGAGGAAATTAGATTTTGATTTTCACGATATGAGTAATTTAAAGAAGAAATAAAACAATAATGCCAATCTGAAAATTACCTAGTTTTTCTTGACATTCTATTGGGATAGTTGTGTCAGGGAGACCAAGACCCACAATATTTTCAGCTTTTACACGGAATCTATAGGTCTTTCCTTGCTGTAGTCCAGTAACAACACAGTCTAAGTTTGTCACAGTCTTGAACTTAATCCAGTCCTGGGTGCCTTCTTCTTGATACTCCACCAAATATCCAGTGATTGGAGAGCCACCATCACGGTCTGGCTTATTCCAAACAAGGGAGACTTCATTCTTGTCAACGTCTACATGGTGTAGGTCCTTGGGTGGCCCTGGGGGATCTTTTCAAAAGAAGAAGGTATGACAAATAAGTAATATTCTCAAAGACAGTCAAACAATACTTTTGTATCTAGAGAAAGCAACTTACGGAGAGGATCTAGAGCCTTGATGGGTTTAGGTGTTTCAACAAAAGGACCACGTCCATACTGGTTCTCAGCAGCTACTCGGAAGAGATACTGATTGCCTTCATTAAGATGTTTAGCCAAGTGACTCTTTTTCTTTGATGTAGTTGAAAGAGGTGACCACTGGGCACTGGCAACATCTCTCCTCTCAACCACGTAATTTGTAACAACTGAACCACCATCATCCAGTGGCTCCTTCCAAGTAAGGTAACAAGAATCTTTCCTAATTTCACTGACTTCCAGATCTCTAGGTGGCCCAGGCTTATCTGAAATGTGTTAAGTAACAGTTGTGTAAGTTATTTCATCTAGATAAGACCTCAAAATGTATCAAAATTTATTTTTAATGGCATAAGTATTAAAATTCTTACCTAATACAAGTACTTTTACTGAGACAGTTTTTGAACCAGCTGGATTCTCCACTGTTAAGGAATAAATTCCACCATCTTCATGGGCAGCATTACGAATTTCAAGCTTGCTACCAACTGGAGTAACTTCAATTCTTGCCTTAGTTGGAGCCTCTCTGTCTTCTTTTTTCCAAGTAACTTTTGGGAATGGCACTCCTTTGATGATGGCGCTAAGTCTTAGAGTATCACCAACCTTAATGTGTTGTTCTCTTGCCATGTTGGCATCAAGAATCAACTCAGGTGGTTCTAGAATAAAGAGAACAGTATATTCAGTTTGGATTCATTAATGCACGTGCCAATTAAGCACGTACAATCAGACACCCATCTTCCTTGCAAATGCAGGTGAGAACATTTCACTCACCAAGTCTGTCTTTTACTAGGACTGGCTCAGGAACATGCGCTGGATCCGATTCACCAGCTTCGTTGACTGCTATCACTCTGAATCTATAGGTTTGACCATCCCGAAGACCGGTGACTTTATATTTCGTTTCAGGACATGACTCAGGAGTGTGATTTGCTCTTTTCCACTCTTCATCTCCGACTTTCTGGTACTCAACAATATAACCCAGAATCTTGCTCCCACCATCATGACGTGGTGGCTGCCAAGTCAGATCAACTGAATTACATGTTGTATCTATTGCTTCAGGATTAACAGGTGGACTTGGTTTAGCTACATAATAAAATAAAAAACAAAAAGGAGTTAGAATATAGCTGAAAACAAAGTTGGATAATATGAAAACTAAATGAATGTTTCAATACTATACCAATTGGATCTTTAGCAAAGATTGGTTTGGATGGTGGGCTTGGATCTCCAATACCAATTTCATTTTCTGCAGAAACCCGGAATTCATACTGACATCCTTCTAGAAGATCAGGAACCCTAAATTTAGTGTATGGATGGATAGGCTCTTTGGTAACTCTAGCCCATCGTTTAGACATAGTTTCCCTCTTTTCTAGGATGTAGTTTGTAATGGGCTTTCCTCCATCATGTGGCTTGTTCCAGGTTACTAATGCAGAGTCTTTGGTAACTTCTGTAACAATTGGCTGATCTGGTGCATCAGGAACCCCTAAAACAAATGTTAGCAAAATGTGTTAGAAATTTAATTCTTCCTGTTAACTGTATCAAGCATTGAATCACTAAAAAGAAACAACGCATACTGAAACGATCTTTGGCTTTCATTGAATCAGACACCAGAGGATCACTTATTCCATACAGATTTTCAGCATGTATCCGGAAAATATAATCTTTTCCTTCTAGCAGTTTAGGAACTTTGCATGTTGTTTTAGGACTTGCAGATGTCACAGGCATCCAAACGTCTTTACCCAACTCCTTCTTCTCAATAATATAATTGGTAATTTCACTGCCTCCATCATCTAAAGGTGGCTTCCAAGAGATAACCATATACTCTTTGGTCACCTCGTCAAAAATAACTGGTCCTACTGGTGGTCCAGGGCGGTCTGTAGAAGAAAAAAAAAAAATCACAGCACAAAATGTCACTTGCTTTTCTGCTTTTGAAAGAACAGAAAGTCTATTCTTCTTGCTAAATAATACTTACCAACAACATTAACTTGACAGAAACCTTTTCTGGAGCCTGTACTGTTCTCCACAACCACAGAGTATTTGCCAGAATCTGAGCGTTTGGCCTTGATCTTCTCTAGAGCAAGTGTTGTTGGAGTAGTCTTTATATGCGTACGGTCATCTTCTAGCACATCAGCTTCATCTTTGAACCAAGTAACCTTAGGCTTTGGTTTGCCTGAGTAACGGCCAGTGAGGGCAAAAGCTTCACCAACTCGAACAATAAGCTTGTCTCTGAAGTCGAGGTCAAGTGTTGGGGGAGCTAAAAAGTATAATTCCAAAGGCAAGTCATTTTTTACTGATGTCTTATAACAAATCTACACATGTATCAAAGTATAAACTGTGGTAGACACATACCCAGCTCATCCTTGCAAGTGATTGGCTTGGTGCAAAATGATGGTTTGCCTTGTCCAACAATATTGACAGCACTGACACGGTACTCATAGGTGTCACCTTCTTTTAAGCCTTTAACAGTGTATTTTCTGCTAAGCAAGTTGTCATTTGTAACTTTGTGGAACTTCTCAGTTCCAATGAGCCGGCTTTCCAGGACATAGTTAATAATTTCTGATCCGCCGTCATACTTAGGAGGATTCCAAGTCAGAGTTACAGTATCTTTAGTAACTTCTTTGACTTCTAGGTCTTCAGGACGCTCTGGTACAGCTGCAAGTTTAAGTATGAAATTATAGTGAAAAAAGTCACATTAAGAATGTCATAAAATGTAGTAAATACTCCTTTCTGAGGATTGCATGTAAACATTAAACCCTCTGCTTTAATAAATAGCAAAAGAAATCTTATCATAGAACCATTAGAGCTAAAAAGGACCTAATACAATCTAATCTTCTCATTTGATGAATGAGGAGATAGAGGTTCATTGAGGCTAAACCATTTAGGACAGAACTCCAGAGTTGGTAGTTTTACAGTTAGGAAAATAACTCAGTTTCTATTTATGCCATCAAGTGAAAAATTAAAAACAAAAAAATCAGTGTAGTATATATGGAAGGGATTTGATGAATCATATATATTCCCATAATCTCTTTCACAATCACTATTCAAATACTATCAAATCAGATAATGAGTAATTGCCTAATAAATGCATGTTAAATAAATTACATGTATGGCATTTATATGAATATTTTGTCACCATAGTTTTTATTAAATAGGTGAAGAAGTGATTAAGCATAAAATTGTTTTAAATTGTACTTACTTATTGGCTCTCTGATGACAAGTGCATTTGGTGTCTCAACAAATGGGCCCATGCCAATGCTATTTTCAGCTGCAATTCGGAAAAAGTAGGCTTTTCCTTCAATGAGACCCTGGACAGTAGCATTTTGTCTAGTAACTGTACATGTCACTGGGGTCCATGCTTTGCGGTCAGCTTCCCGCTTTTGAATGACATAGTTGGTGATTGGAGAGCCTCCATCATCTTCTGGAGAAAACCACGTCAGTTTGCAGGAGTCATTGGTTAGGTTGTCAGATAGGAATGGTATTCCAACAGGACCAGGCACATCTGGAAATTAGAGGAAAAGATTTCAAGCTGTTTGTCGTCAATGAACTATAGTGCTCAACATGTTACCGTCTGTTTTTAAAAAGGAGACAGAAGTGTTGTTATGAAGAAAATAAGGTTTTGTCTCTATTTATTGAGTTGTATTTTTTCTTTCTGCTATCTATATTCAACCATATTTTTAAATGGAATAGGTTTGCCACAGTTATTGGTTGCCACAGTTTTATTAGAAGCTGAAGGGAGAATCTAGTGCTTTTTAAAAGTAATTTGTGAGTCAGATGGAAGGAAGCTGCTGGGAGGAGAACACACAGAGGGGACAGAAGAGTGGCATGGTCACTTCTGTGTCCAGTTTCCTTTCCAAGGGGGAAAGAGGGAGAGACA